>NC_081379.1:21515439-21818469 GCF_030684315.1 Stegostoma tigrinum
TAAATGAGATGGCTATACAGAGAGATGCAAGGATTAAGATCCTTGAACCAAAGGTGGAGATTGGCATAATTGGGGAATTCTTCTGTCAATCATACCTAGAATCTACCACTACCGCCAACCCACAGTGGTGCCAATGTAAACTTTACAATGATAAAGGAATAGACAAATTTTATTGTTAACAAAACAATAATACTTGGGAACAGGGAATTAACTTGACCTGGGAATTTGTAGGGCCCAGAAGTAGTGTAACAAATTGGAATGTACATAGGCTCAGTTGGCTTTCAATGCAGTGTAATGCCAACAGTGTGGGTTCAATTCCTGCACTGGCTGAGGTTACCATGCTCCTTCTCAACCCACCTGTGGCATAGTGCCTTTCAGATTAAACCACCACTAGTCTAATGAGGTGGAAGTGACAGTACTGGACTGGGGTGGACAAAGTCAGAAGTCATACGACACCAGGTTATAACCCAACAGGTTGATTTGAAATTCACCTGTCAAAGGGGCTACGCTCCAAAAACTTGTGATTTCAAATCAACCTTTTGTTGTGTGGCTTCTGACTTAATCTAATGAGAGAAGAGCCCTATGGTCTGGTAAGACTATGGTGACTTTACCTGTACTTTTACACCCGAAGCAATTAGAAATCAAAGGAAATTGACCAAGGTAGAAATATTTGTGTCCACTAATTTACTTAGGTCACAGCATGGCTTTTCTATTTAAAAAGTTCAACATTGTTTTCAAGTGCTCAGCAGATTTCTGAAAGCAGGACTGAAATCGCTAAAGATGAAGAGGTGAAAGGGGGGCTCCTCATTTATCAGAGGTCATCATGCAAGCGATGGTGCAAATTTGGGAGGCGATGTCTGGCACTGTTTAACTACCATCATAGACATCATTGTGTCATGCTGGTGGAATGAAGATTAACAGCAGTGGGAAGAGGATAAGAAAAAAAGAAGATAAAAATGAAAGAATAAGAGAAATATATAATAGTTTTTATAGAGAAAGCTTTCTTGTTCTCAAATGCATCATAGCCAAATGTTAGAGCATTGGAAAACACAGCAGCCAGTTTGTGTACATCGAAGTTTTAACAAGAAGTGTTATCAGATATTCTACTTTTCTTAATGATATTGATTGGGGGCTAAATCATAGCAGGACACCAGGAGAAACACTGCTCCCTTATGAATAGTATGTAAGGAAATTTTAAGAAGATGAAAAAGTTTGATACCACAAAACAGCATGCCCCATGAAGTCTCAGAGATAATGGGAACTGCAGATACTGGAGAATTCCAAGATAATAAAATGTGAGGCTGGATGAACACAGCAGGCCAAGCAGCATCTCAGGAGCACAAAAGCTGTCTCGGGCCTAGACCCTTCATCAGAGAGAGCTGATGAAGGGAGCTCTCTGATGAAGGGTCTAGGCCCGAGACGTCAGCTTTTGTGCTCCTGAGATGCTGCTTGGCCTGCTGTGTTCATCCAGCCTCACATTTTATTATCTTGCCCCATGAAGTCTACAGTCTTGTAATGAGTTCTAGCTTAAACTTTAGACTCTTAGTTAAGATTAATAGATGAGTCCATTGTGATTTTTTTTTTAAACCTTGTCTTCATTTAATCAGAGTTAAAATTCTTACTGGAATTTCCACATTCCTTTCTACATCTGTTTGAATTTTTGAAGATCAGTGATCTCCTAAATTTAATCTACTAACAGGGAGGCTTTACATTGTCCATTAACGATGGGCATTCAGTATAGAATATCTGAGTCAGCTCCATGATGGATGTTATTGCGTGCACTGACCGTACTTAGTGGTTGCATGATTTAAAACTATACATCGGATAAACATATCTCCAAACTGTTCAAACATTAAGAAGTGACAAATACAGGAATGTTTACATTACTCTCTCTCAGGGATAAAATATTGTGATAACTCAGTATTTTAGTCATGAGAGTTTGAAATTAAAATGATTAGATATCTGGTTTAGTAAGTGAGCAGCCGAGCTGTACATAGCTCCATAGGGTCTCTGGTTTGTTTGCCAATGTTTTCTTAGTCACATCATCTCAACTAGAACAGGAGCAGTCTTCCTGAGATCTACCCACAAGGATCTTTTGGATCAAGGCATAGGAAACATGGCAAGTCATTTGACAAGTCCCTGGGAACAAAGTCACCTGGTGAATAGGAGTCTGATTAGCATAATTCTTGCTGAACGGGTTCAGAATAAGGCAACATCCCTGTCTGGCCAATCTCCACTCTAGGGTCTCTGTATAAACGCTTTATGCATTTGTGGAGAGGTGCAAATAGTTCTGCATATCACCAAGGGGTGTTAGCACTATACATTAAATGGCAACAAAAACAAAGTTGCTGGAAAAACTCAGCAGGTCTGGCAGCATCTGTGAAGGAGAAAACAGAGTTAACGTTTCGGGTCTGGTGACCCTTCCTCAGAATTTAGCAGAGGCTATTACTTGGCTTCAGGGATTTGCTTTCATTAAATAATATAAAAAGTAACTAGAGCAGTGCTATGTGTGCTACAGTTCTACTCACGGTAAGGGTGGCAATTAGAAAACAAGCAGTCAGGGCTCTCACTCCAGGTAAGATTCTTAGCAGTGTAGATGAGCAGAGAGATCTCAGTGTCCATGTACACAGATCCTTGAAAGTTGCCACCCAGGTTGACAGGGCTGTTAAGAAGGCATACAGTGTTTTAGCTTTTATTAATAGAGGGATCAAGTTCCGGAACCAAGAGGTTATGGTGAAGCTGTACAAAACTCCGGTGCGGCCGCATTTGGAGAATTGTGTACAGTTCTGGTCACCGCATTATAAGAAGGATGTGGAAGCTTTGGAAAGGGTGCAGAGGAGATTTACTAGGATGTTGCCTGGTAGGGAGGGAAGGTCTTATGAGGAAAGGCTGAGGGACTTGAGGCTGTTTTCATGAGAGAGAAGAAGGTTGAGAGGTGACTTAATTGAAACATATAAAATAATCAGAGGGTTAGATAGGGTGGATAGGGAGAACCTTTTTCCTAGGATGGTGACGGGGAGCACGAGGGGGCATAGCTTTAAATTGAGGGGTGAAAGATACAGGACAGATGTCAGAGGTAGTTTCTTTACTCAGAGAGTAGTAAGGGAATGAAACGCTTTGCCTGCAACGGTAGTAGATTCGCCAACTTTAGGTACATTTAAGTCGTCATTGGACAAGCATATGGATGATAATGGAATAGTGTAGGTTAGATGGGCTTGAGATCGGTATGACACGTCAGCACAACATCGAGGGCCGAAGGGCCTGTAATGTTCTATGTTCTATAACAGGGCTCACCTCAGTAGGCACATATGTGTGCTGAACCAATATTCCATGAATCCCATACAACTGGCAATCCCTATTTTTCTGAGTATCTTTTTGCTGATAACTATCAAGACAAATCCTTTCATTTCTTTCCCTCATGCTACTCTTGCTGTAATTTGAACCAATCCCGACCTCTGGGTTATGCCCAGTACCATGTGTTTGCAAGATTAGAAATAGGATGATATGGCAGTTTAACATTAGATATTAGAGATATGGTTTAGGGAGGAGGATTTTGGATTCTTGGGGATGGGAACTCAAATCTACAACAGGAAGAACCTCTTTTAACTACTGCAGGGTGCACCCGAACAGATGTAACTCTTATGGCCTCGCAGCATGGTTACGTGCTGTTGTGTCGGGATGAAGTTCAATTTAATTGGGTCAAAGGATTTAGAATGTGAAAGTAAAAGTAGAAACAACTTACATAAGGATGGGAAGAGGGCTTGCTCTTAGAAATGATACAGAATCAAGTGGGTTCCATGTTAGATTTGGATCGCGTGTGTGTGAATGTACAAAATGTAGTTAATAAGATTAATGAACAAAAGGCACAAACAGCCATATGAGAATACGTTGGTAATTGAGGCCTGGCTCAAAGATGAGGAAGACTGGATGCTTGGTACAAGCTATTCAGTAAAGATATGGAAGATAAATAGAGGAAAAAAGATAGCAGTGTTGATTGAGGAAGATAGTTCAGTCCTCGAGACAGGATGTTTTTTGCGGGATGAAAGACAAAATTTACTTGGAGTTAAGAAGCAATAAAAGGAATGTGCAAACTGTTTTGTGTATCTTGCAGGCCACTATAGTGGAAAAGAATTAGAGAAAATGAACTATAGAGCAGTGATAAAGGGAGACTTTAATTACCTTGAATGGAAGAGGGTAATGGAATGCAATTGTGTTTAGAGTGCAGAAGGGGAAATATTTCTTAAGTAGTTCAATAAGATTTTCTTTATCGGTGCATTTCCTGTCAAAAAGGATGGAAGAGCTGCTAGATCTGGTCCTGGGCAATAAAGTGGATCACATGGAGAATGTCACAGTTGGGAGTGTTTAGGGAATAGAGACTGTAATATTTTAAGATTTGGACCATTTAATCACCTAAGGACCCACAACATCAGAGTGGAAGACATTCACCCTTTTGCTATACACATGGAGATATGTGCTTCACTTGGTGGGCCAGAATTTATTGCCCATCCCTAGTTTCCTTTGAGAAGGTGGTGGTGTGCTATCTCCTTTAACCATTGCAGTCCATGTCCTGTAGGTTGACCCACAATGCCATCAGGAAGCGAGTTCCAGGATTTTGACCCAGTGACAGTATATTTCCAAGTTAAGATAGTGAATGGTTTGGAGGGGAGCTGAAAGGTGGTGGTGTTCCCTTGTATCTGCTGCCTTTGTCCTGCTAGATGGCAGTGGTCATGGGTTTAGAAGGTGCTGTCAAATTCTTTGGTGAATTTCTGCCGTGCATCTTGTAGATAGTAAACACTGCTGTACTGACTGTCAGCGGCAGAAGGATTGGATGCGACAGATGTGGTGCCTCACCCCTGAGGGACTGCCTAAGAATAGGAAAGGAATAGTTGGTTCTAAGGAAGGGTCACCGGACCTGAATCGTTAACTCTGTTTTTTCCTTCACAGATGCTGCCAGACCTGCAGAGCTTTTCCAGCAACTTTGTTTTTGCTGCTGTTGCGTTGGAAGGAATGTAAGATTTCGAGTACTTACAAAGGACAAGGAGCAACTTAAAATAAAAAATAATGATTAGGAAGCAAGTTAATTTCAGTAAACTGAGCAAAATTTGGCCCCTTTCAAAGTTTGCTCTCAAGAAATACAGTGACAGGTTTTAAACAGGAGATGGCTTTGTATAGTCTAGGCAGGTTCATGGAACGAATAAAGGATTACAACAAAAGCAAAAGCTTCTGAATGGGAAAGGAGCAAATGTCAAGATGGAGGAGAAGTGAGAAAGGGAATGAAGGATGAAAGAATCCATACGCTAACAGATTAGCAACAAATGGAAAAGAGAATCCAAAGGTATATTTGATTGATAATATTTTGACTGTCAATTTGCCTAGGAGGCAGCGGGAACAATTAGGGACTAAAATGGAGATATATTACAGGAAACTAAAGTGCTAAATGACTAGTTAACTTCGGCGTTTACCAGACTTTCTCAATGCTACGGCAAATGAGGAACTGTCTGAGATACTGAATGAGACAAAAATGGAGGATATAAGGAAGAAAGCCTAGACATTATAGGAATCAAACAACAAATTATATTTACAATGCAATGCAAATACAATATATATATTGTAATGTAGGAAAATGGCCAAGGCATATAAGTGGAGCATTACCAAACAAAGGTCCAGACGAAGCTACACAAGGTCAGACTTGAATCAGGAAGGAAGTAGTTTTAGGACTATCTTATAAGGAGGAAAGAGAGGTAAAGGGGTGGTGAGGCAAAGGAACTAGAGAGACTGGGGTGAGGTTAGCTGACTGAAGGGTTGGCTTCCAATGCTTTAACAATTAAAATCTGAGATGCTGAGGAGACCAGAATAAGCTAAATGCAGTTTAGAATATAGAACATAGAACAATACAGTGCAGAACAGGCCCTTTGGCTCTCGATGTTGCACCGACCTGTGAACTAATCTAAGCTCCTCCCCCTACACTATCCTGTCTTCATCCATATGTTTATCTCAGTTTATCTCAGAAGCTTCCGGAACTGAAGCAGAGTACAGAAACAGGGAAGGGGAAGACCATGAAGGAACTGGAAAACAAGAAGGAGAATTTTGCAACTGAGGCATTTCTTAATTGGGAGCCAATGTGGATCAGAAAAACACAGGGCAAAGACTGGTGAAGTTTTGAGATGTTGCCTGATTGAATGGTAAATACATTTCTCTTCTCAGGTAGTCCCATAACAACAAGACTGGCTTCAACTTTGGTTCAATGGGTTCTCAGGTGATGGCTCAGTCCAATGCATGAAGAGCAGTCTGTGCCACAAGCACGGCAGATAGTTCCTCTGGAGTTGGAAGGATGAATTGTTGACTGTGCTCTCTCCGATGCCTCGACACGGCTTATGTATTATGTATTATTCCCAATGATGTCTCCTCACACCTTCCCAAAAAGAATCTTCACCATTTTGATTGACTGTTATCTTATTTATGGGAGGTGATGTGGTTTGTCTGGTTAGAATCCAAATGTCACCTTTTTTGGAAGATAATGAATTTATGATAATTTTAAAGTGATTGAAAACAATGAATGAGCAACCTTCTAAAGCAAAATTTTTAATTTTTCTGGGCAAACACACCATCATCAATTCTCTCCTTTCAAGATTTACTATTCATTCATCCCCAGTTCCATCAATTTATGCATATTTTTCTCCATCATAAGTATAAGAATGTTGGGTCCATCTGTTGTTTAAATTACACAGCCTGTATAAACTGCTTTGACCTATTACTGGATTATCATTAGATCATTCTCGCATTGTCACCATTTTTAAATCTGTTTCAACTTCCTTGAAATATTAGTCATTTTGTACCAGTTTCTTTAACATGTTTTGTTTTAAAAAGAATGGCCACTTTCCACCTTGGAGTCCTCCCCAGCAGTGAGTCAATGCCTTCGGGTGAGGGAGAAAGGAAAATAATAGCGCAAAATTGCATAAGTAAGTTCAACTTTTAAACATTTTCTACGTCCAAATTAAATCGGCAATGCATGACTAATGTTAGCACTCCTTAATATTCTGAGGTCGTCCCATACAATGAAATCTAAATTGACCAAAAGGCAGAAGCAATTTGTTTACATTGTCTAAAGTATTCATTTGTCAAGAATATGCCTACTTAAAAACAATACCATATGCTTAATAATACAATCATCTTTCATTGTAATGCTGCAAAGACCAATCATGACCACTTACCAACAATACCAGCCATTACAACATGTTTTCGCATGAGTTTGCATCAAGATTAGCTGTGATGTCTCCCCTCCAACATCTGGTAAAAATAGCCTTCTTGTCCTGCTTTGCACTCAAAAGAATGATAAATTGTCCAAAATAGACAAAAGAACCAAACTACTGTGGTTCTCTGAGGATTATAAAAGGAGACATGTACAGAAACAGGTCAAGAAAAGGAATAAAACAGATTTAATTGTGTGACTTAAGATAACAAAGTGTGAAGCTGGATGAACAAAGCAGGCCAAGCAGCATCTCAGGAGCACAAAAGCTGACGTTTCGGGCCTGGACCCTTCTTCAGAGAGGGGGTTAGGGAGAGGGTTCTGAAATAAATAGGGAGAGAGGGGGAGGCGGATCGAAGATGGATACAGGAGAAGATAGGTGTAAAGGAGAGTATAGGTGGGGAGGGGATAGGTCAGTCCGGGAGGGATGGACAGGTGAAGGAAGCAGGATGAGGTTGGTAGGTGGGTAGTGGAGGTGTGGCTTGAGGTGGGAGGAGGGAATAGGTGAGAGGAAGAACAGGTTAGAGAGGCGAAGACAGGCTGGGCTGGTTTTGGGATGCAGTGGGGGGAGGGGACGAGCTGGGCTGGTTTAGTGATGCAGTGGGTGGAGGGGACGAGCTGGGCTGGTTTAGGGATGCAGTGGGGGAGGGGGAGATTTTGAAGCTGGTGAAGTCCACATTGATACCATTAGGCTGCAGGCTTCCCAAGCGGAATATGAGTTGCTGTTCCTGCAACCTTCGGGTGGCATCATTGTGGCACTGCAGGAGGCCCATGATGGACGTGTCGTCTGAGGAATGGGAGGGGGAGTTAAAATGGTTCGCGACTGGGAGGTGCAGTTGTTTATTGCGAACCGAGCGGAGCTGTTCTGCAAAGCGGTCCCCAAGCCTCCGCTTGGTTTCCCCAATGTAGAGGAAGCCACACTGGCTACAATAGATACAGTATACTACATTGGCAGATGTGCAGGTGAACATCTCCTTAATATGGCAAGTCATCTTGGGGCCTGGGATGGGGGTGACGGAGGAGGTATGGAGGCAAGTGTAGCACTTCCTATGGTTGCAGGGGAAGGTGCTGAGTGTGGTGGGGTTGGAGGGGAGTGTGGAGCGGACAAGGGAGTCACGGAGAGAGTGGTCTCTCCGGAAAGCAGACAGGGGTGGGGATGGAAAATGTCTTGGGTGGCGGGGTCGGATTGTAGATGGTGGAAATGATCTCCCCCTCCCCCAATGCATCCCAAAACCAGCCCAGCTCGACCCCTCCCCCCAATGCATCACTAAACCAGCCCAGCCCGTCCCCGCCTCCCTAACCTGTTCTTCCTCTCACCTATCCCCTCCTCCCACCTCAAGCAGCACCTCCATTTCCCACCTACCAACCTCATCCCGCCTCCTTGACCTGTCCGTCCTCCCCGGACTGACTTATCCCCTCCCCACCTATACTCTCCTTTCCAGCTAACTTCTCCTCTATCCATCTTCGGTCCGCCTCCCCCCCCCTCCCTATTTATTTCAGAACCCTCTCCCCATCCCCCTCTCTGACGGAGGGTCCAGGCCCGAAACGTCAGCTTTTGTGCTCCTGAGATGCTGCTTGGCCTGCTGTGTTCATCGAGCTTCACACTTTGTTATCTTGGATTCTCCAGCATCTGCAGTTCCCATTATCTCTGATCACAAATAGTGTGATTTGTTTGCTCATAAGGTTTGCAATGCTACACACTGTCTAATTAGCAGCCTGTAAAGGAGATCCAGCATCTCTTCATATGCTAAGAGAGCAAAGAAATTCATGGATCCTAGTGTGGAAGCAGGCCATTCAGCCCATTGAGTCCACACTGAGTCTCTGTTACAGCATCCCATTCAGACCCACCCCTTCTACCCTAATCTGCTTAGCCTGCACATCCCTGGACACTTTGGGCATTTTAGCATGGCCAATCCACCAAACCTGCAATTCTTTGGTCTGTGGGAAGGAAGCGGTCACCTGGAGGAAACCCACACATGCAGGGAGAGAATGTGCAAACAGATAGTTGCCCAAAGGGAAAAACAAAGTTATTGGTTTGGGTCCGGTAAACCGTCCTCAGAACTCCTGAACAATCACCCCCTCAACTGATACACACACCACACATTTCCTTCATCCCAGGAAAGGCTTTTCAATGGTGATCAGGAGTAGAAGCCTCTCGCAATTTTGCCTCACCAGATCTGAGTATTAATATCTGTTGTGGTTACTGCTATCAGTGTGTCAATCATCAGTACTGACTGGAAATTTAATCTATGGCTATCAGCATTTTAATGGCCCAGTGACTTCAGTTAGTATTGCTCAGTTACTCACTAACTAAAGTCACTGAGCCATCAGGGAAATAAATGATTGATGGTCGTGTATTTTAACTCTGTGGAAACAGTAAAAGCATTTGTATATTTTTGGTTAAGTAAGAACAGGCAGAACAGCTGTGGTGCAACAGAATTCAAACAGCTGTGCATTAACATTTTGAACAGATCAACTTTTTTTTAAAAAGGTTCTTCAATAATAAATACTCTGTTGAAGTGCATGCTTTAACAGAGCTCCGAAACAAAACTGAGATTTTGGCTATAAATTTAGAAATGCAAGCTGAAGCCAAGATTTGTGTTTTCCAGAGATTTGATTTCCCAGCGATTTAGAGAAGGAATTGCCACTGCGAACTGTCAATGGAGATTCAGAGTTATCTTCCCTCCTCCATTTTAGGGGAGGCCTTCCACCACCCACAGACTATTTAGCAGGGCTCACCTCAAATCGCCTCTTCTCATGCTACCTGGAAGTGCAATTCCCAGTTGTTAAACTGAGGCAGTGAAAGAACTTAGGCAGTAAACAGCAGAATTAAATGATAGATTAAGGCAGTTAAGCAAAACAGGGTGACCTTGGTGCTCTGAAAGCTTGTCTAGCTGCTCTTGGTCCAAATTTAACACTCATAAAGGCATGCAGATTACATGGTTTACACATCACTGAGCTCATGTGGCTGCTTAACAATTAATGGTATTAAGAACAAAGGCACAAGAGACAGGGATTTACTTCCTATTCACTCAGAGTGACAGAGCTGTGTCTGGTTTCAATTTAATCACTACTAATACACAATAGGATTTAACTTTCCATGGGTAAAATGAAAACTATCTTAAATGAGCTAGTTTGGCTTTTCAACAAATGGACCTGTGATGATCAAAAGAATAGAATGAGTCTTATTTTACTCTTTGTTTGTACAAGGACATTTAGTTCACAAATAGAGGACAGGAGATCTACACCTTCTTGGCACCATATTCATATACTCCAATATCTTGCAATCAGCAAGAACAAAGGTCCAGATTATATAAAGAAATCACTGCCAAGGTACTGAGTATAATGAAAGCTAATACCATGAAAAGTCTTCACTTACGCTACTTTAAAAAAAACTCCTGAATCTGTGCAGACCTGCACAAAATATTCCCTACACAACATCACGGGGAAGGGTCAACATGTTATATTGTATGTGTTCATCCAGCTCTACACTTTGTATTCTCGGATTCTCCAGCATCTGCAGTTCCCACTATCTCTATGTTATATTGTAATCCCTTTTAAAGTGGTACAATCTAATGATTTAGTGAAGAGTTTTAACCGTGCCTTACTGGGCAGGAATGGTGCGTGGGAGGTATTAGAACTGGGCAGTTCAGTAATGGACCTGAAAAACTCCATTCCCTCCGATGACATTGTTTCTCCATTGGGTTCCGATGTGGTGAAGCTCCAACAAGCAAAACCAGGTACAATTATGTGACATCAATGACACCCCGACACTATCTGAACTACAATTCAATGGAGAGGTCTACTTGCAGCAAAATATTCAGCTTAGCTGCCGAGTCAGCACAAAAGGCCATGGATATACAGTATTCCTTAAATCTCTAAGCATTCTTTGGGTGATAGGACATACACCAGTGTCCACCTTGGTAGCAAACATAAGAAGGCAGGTTATTATTTAAATGGCCGAAAATTGAGAGAGGGGAATGTTCAATGAGAGCTGGGTGTCCTTGTAAACCAGTCACTGAAAGTAGCCGCAGGTGCAGCAAGGGGTGAAGAAGGCAAACTGTATAAGAACCAAAAGAACTGCGGATGCTGCAAGTCAGGAATAAAAACAAAGTTGCTGGAAAAGCTCAGCAGGTCTAGCAGCATCTGTGGAGGAGAAAACAGTTTCGGGTCCGGTGACCCTTCCTCAGAACTGATGGTGGCTGGGAAAAAGTCAGTTTATATGCAGAAAACAGGGAGGTGGGTGGGGGGTAGGGAGTAAACAATAGGATAGAGCCCAAAGGGAGAGAAAGACAGTTGGACAGACAAGGAGTTGCTAATGATCAGGCTGCGAGGGTGAACAGTTATTAATGGGGGCTGTTAGTGACTAACAACAGGGGATGTGTAGAACAAAGAACAAAGAAAATTACAGCACAGGAACAGGCTCTTAGGCCCTCCAAGCCTGCGCCAATTGGGATCCTCTGTCTAACCTGTCATCTATTTTCTAAGGGTCTGTATCCCTTTGCTCCCTGTCCATCCATGTACCTGTCCAGATACATCTTAAAAGACATTATCGTGTCTGCGTCTACCGCCTCCGCTGGCAACGCATTCCAAGCCCACCACCCTCTGCGTAAAGAACTTTCCACGCATATCTCCCATAAACTTTCCTCCTCTCACTTTGAACTCACGACCCCTCATAATTGAGTCCCCCACCCTGGGAAAAAGCTTCTTGCTATCCACCTTGTCTATACCCCTCATGATTTTGTAGACCTCAATCATGTCCCCCCTCAATCTCCGTCTTTCTAATGAAAATAATCCTAATCTACTCAACCTTTCTTCATAGCTAGCACCCTCCAAACCAGGCAACATCCTGGTGAACCTCCTCTGCACCCTCTCCAAAGCATCCACATCCTTTTGGTAATGTGGCGACCAGAACTGTACACAGGACTCTAAATGTGGCCGAGCCAAAGTCTTATACAACTGTAACATGACCTGCCAACTCTTGTTCTCAATACCCCGTCCGATGAAGGAAAGCATGCCGTATGCCTTCTTGACCACCCTATTGACCTGTGTTGCCACCTTCAGGGAGCAAGGGACCTGAACATCAATTTTCCCCAGGACTTTTCCATTTACTGTATAGTTAGCTCTTGAATTAGATCTTCCAAAATACATCACCTCGCATTTGCCCGGATTGAACTCCATCTGCCATTTATCTGCCCAACTCTCCAATCTATCTGTATTCTGCTGTAATCTCTGACAGTCCCCTTTCACTATCTGCTACTCCACCAATCTTTGTGTAATGGCAGGCTATGTGGTACAAGGCCGGGTGTGTGCAGTGGGGGGCTGGGACTTGGTAGACTTGGCAACTGCTTCGCAGAACATCTACATTCTGCTCGCAGGAAAGACCGTGAACTACCTGTTGCCTGCCACTTCAATGCACCACCTTGCTCCCTGGCCAATATCTCTGTCTCCAGCTTGCTACAGTGTTCCAGTGAAGCCCAGTGCAAGCTGGAGGAACAACACCTCATTTTCCGCTTGGGGATTCTACACCCCTCTGGACTCAATATTGATTTCAATAATTTTAGGGCCTAAACTCCCCCTTGTCCCAGCTCCCCCCACTGCACACAACAGGTCTTGTTGCCACTTCACGCACCCTGTTGTTAGTCACTAACAGTCCCCATTAACAACTACTCACCCTCCCAGCCGGATTGTTAGCAACTCCTTTGTCTGTCCCACTGTCTTTCTCTCTCTTTGGGCTCTATCCTATCGTTTACTCCCTACACCCCACCCACCTCCCTATTTTCTGCATATAAACTGACATTTTCCCAGCCACCATCAGTTCTGAGGAAGGGTCACTGGACCCGAAATGTTAACTCTGTTTTCTCCTTCACAGATGCTGCCAGACCTACTGAGCTTTTCCAGCAACTTTGTTTTTGAAGGAAAACCGTATGTTCACTTTCATAACGGGAGGATTCGAGTACGGGAACAGGATATCTTGCTGCAATAACACAGGAGACAATAATAACTCCAGATGTTGGATGTCAGAGTCTATAGGTGTTAGGCTGAATAAGCACAGCAAGTCACACAGCTTCAGAGGAGCAGGAAAGTCAGCACTTTGAGCCAAAACCCTTCGTTAGGATGGGGGAGGGGGAGAGGAGCCCAAAAATAAATAGAGGGAGGGAGGTGGGGCTGGGGGAGGGTAGGTGGGATGGTGATAGATGGATGCATGTAGGGGATTTGTCAGTGGGAAGGATTGGAGTGAATTGGTGAGAAGGAAGATGGATAGATTAGGTCAGGTCAGGAGGAGGAGGGCTGGACATGGGATAAAGCTGGGCTTGGAGAGACTTTGATCTGGTGAAATTAATGTTGAGGCCATTGGGTTGTAAGCTCCTAAGGCAAAATATCAGGTGTTGTTCCTCCAGTTTGCATTTGGCCTCACTTTGACAGTGAAGGAGGCCAAGGATGGACATATCCTCAGGGGAGTGGGACAAGGAAGTAAAATGGATGGCAACCGGAAGGTCAGGTTGGTTGATGAATGCAAATCTCTGGAGCAGGTGGGTCCTAACCCCAGGACTCCTGGTCCGGGGGTATGAACACTATGACTGTGCTGTAGGTGGGGCATATTTTTCAATATGCAATTGCACTGAATAACATAATTTAAAATATTGTGTCTAAAAATAACAGTATAGGTCCGAGTACAAAACACAAAACTTACTATATCAGATCAAAGCAAGGTGCTCCATGAACCGGGCCCCGAGTCTGTTTTTGGTCTCCCTGATATAGAGGAGATGGCGTGGGGAGCAATGGATGTAATAGATCACGTTGGATGACGTGCAGGTGAACCTCGTGGATCTGGAAGGATTATTTGGGGCCTTGGATGGAGTTATAGAGGCAGGTGTTGCACCTCTTCCAGTTGTGGTGAAAGGTACCAGGTGTGATGGAGGGGTTGCTGGGGATGTAGAGCTGATGAGGGACTCGCAGAATGAACGGTCCCTGTGGGCCTTGGTGAGGCCTCACCTAGAATACTGTGTGCCGTCTAGGTCTCCTTATCTGAGGAAAGATGTACGTGCTATAGAAAGATTGCAGCAAAGGTTTACAAATTTAATTCCTGGGAATGGCAGAGCTGACATATGAAGAGAGATTGAGTCAGTTAGGATTGTATTCAATGGAGTACAGAAGAATGTGTGGGATCTCATAGCACCTATAAAATTCTAACGGGACTAGACAGGTTAGATGCAGGAAGGGTGTTCCCAGTGGTGGGGGAAGTCCAGCACCAGGAGATACAGCTTAAGGATAATGTGTAAACCTTTAGGACTGAAATGAGGGGAAATTACTTTTCCCAGAGAGAGGTGAGGCTGTGGAATTTGCGACTACAGAAGGTGGTTGGGGCTGAAATATTTTGCAATTCCACAGAGGAGGTAAATATAGCTCTTGTAGCTAAAGGGATCAAGGTATATGGGGGGAGAGTGGCATTAGGGCATTGAGCTCGATGATCAGCCGTAATCCTATTGAATAGCAGAGCAGACACAAGGGGTTGAATGACACGCTCCTATCTTCCATGTATCTATGTTGTTTTGGGCCCCAACCTGCCTATCCCTCATGACATGAGCATTGCAAGCTGCTGGTGCTCAAAGAAAAGGATATTACACATTTAAATAGAATATAAGAAACAATAAGGGGAGACATAATGACACAACATTTTAAGACCTATTTTACCTGGGAATATTGATTGTAAACTTTATTTGGCATACTTTTAAACTTTTTTTTCTATTTAACCTGTTCAGTGATGTTATTACAAATCTCTGGAGCAGGTGGGTCCTAACCCCACGACTCCTGGTCGGGGGGTATGGACACTATGATTGTGCCGTAGGTGGGGCATATTTTTCAATATGCAATTATACTGAATAACATAATTTAAAATATTGTGTCTAAAAATAACAGTATAGATCTGAGTACAAAACACAATGGCTACTATATCAGATCAAAGCAAGAGTAATGAAGTTTACAGTTAAACAATCTGCAACCAGAATGGTCAATGCCTGGTGTATGGATGGTATACAATGACTAGGTGTGTAGGGGTGGGACAAACCATGAGAAAATGTGCTTAGGCCCTAAAATTGCTGAACTGAATTTTAAGTCCAAAAGGCTACAGGGGTCCCAAGCAGAAAATGAGGCGCTGTTTTTCCAGCTTGCGCTGAGTTTGACTGGAACACTGCAGCAAGCTTGAGGCAACATTTGAATCCAATGGCTCATCTTTGGAAGGGAGCCATAAATTATATTTTTTTTGCTGTGGACAGAAGTGGGAGAAAGGGCAAATGGACAGTTGATGTGGATGCTGGATGAAAAGAAAAAGGGAACGTGAGGGGTAGTGAAGGAGGGGTGAGATGCAAAATACATCTCAAAGATAGGTGTTAACAGCAGAAAACAGGTCAGCTCTGCTGACAGCAAAGCCATAGAAACAACACACACAGGCAGATATGGGGTGGATGGGATGGAGTAAACAAAATGGAAGACTGTGTTCAAGCTCTGAAATAGTTGAACTCATTGGTGGTTCTTGAAACCTGTAAAATACCCAAGTGAAAATAAAGTGCTATTCCTTAATCTTACATTAAGATTTTTCACTTAGGACACGCATGTTAGTATGGGAGCAAGATAATGTGTTGAAATGGAAAGCAACCAGGAGGCTGGGATCATTCTTACAGAGAGTGAAGTTATTCCACAAAGCAGTCCTCCAGTCTGCATTTGGTAACTGTTTAAAAGAGTTTGGTTACAGGATGAATCAAGGATGTGAGTGAAATCTCCTGTTCTTTACAACGAGCACTGTGGGAAGTTTTATATTTACCTAAGTTAGCAGATGAAGTTTAACATTTTTAACTGAAAAGTAAAACTTCAAATGGCGCAGCCCTCCGTCAGTTCTTCCCTGAAGTTTCAGCTCATATTATGTGCTTAAGCCTCTGGAGTGGGACATGACGTCATGATCTTGTAACTTGAGTGTGTGTGCTACTACTAAGCCACAGGCTCAGAGAAACAGCATAATATAAACAGACGAGGCTGTGAGAGATCATCTGCATATCAAAAAAAGTTTACTTTGCTTATCATCTTTTATTCAGTTATAGTAAAATCTTCGAGTATTAACAGACTAAACCTACATGAGCTTTTGAAAGTAGACATCACAATACATCAATTTCTAAGATAAATCAAATGTGACAAGAAAAAATAAATTCTATCTAATTGCCTTATTTTCTCATCACCAGAGATCTCCTCAAACCTCGCTCCCAGCTTGTTGCACCGTTACCTCTAATAATAAGTGTGAGGAAATTAGGAATTTGAGGCCAAGGACTTAAAGATGTAGACATTTTTCTTTCCTTAAGATCTGGATTTATTTTCTTTTGTCTCTTTTTTTTATCTTTCGATTTTTAAAAAAATATTTTTGCTGTTTTTTTAAAATTATGGTTCTGTAACCATTACGGTGGCAATGAATTGTGACTTTGTACATTTTTCACTTACTACTTTATTCCTATACTCGAGTACACATGAGAATAAAATCTAATTGTAATCATAATTTCCTTCTTACCACGATGGCAACAGTTCATTCAGTTGCTTTCCCCCTTTTGTTTGACAACTAAGACAAGCTGTCCCTCTGTCCCTCTTTGAGTTAAACTCACCGTCAAGACCTATCTCCCTTAGTGGCTCCCTCCCACTAAATTGATGGCCATCAGTTACATTGCTGGCTCAATGCTGGTTATCATGGTAACAAGTTCACTGACCTTGGGCCCTGCTTTCTCTCTTTCAAAAGCAGCATGATTCCCTCTCCTCAAAAATGTTAACCTGGCCCTCAGGTCCTGGCAAATATTGCCTTCTTTCAAGACAACAAGGTGTGGGGCTGGATGAACACAGCAGGCCAAGCAGCATCCGAGAGGCATGCAGCTGAAGGAGGGTCTAGGCCCGAAATGTCAGCTTTCCTGCTCCTATGATGTTGCTTGGCCTGCTGTGTTCATTCAGCTGTACACCTTGTTATCTCAAATTGTCCAGCATCAGCAGTTCCTACTACCTCTTGCCTTCTTTCAAGCCTCCTTTGTCTCTCCAATGCTCTTAAGCATACTGTTAGATCCCAGATCAGTGCTCATCCTTCCAGAATATCCACCTTTAATGTTTTGAACCACTCTCCATGACATCAGGTTCTGAATAACATTTTTAGTGGTTTGGACCACAACGTTCTTTCTTCCACTCCAGTCTCCATCTGACCACATGCAGTCTTTGATACAGCTGACTGCACTATTCCATTCTAAATATCACTAGTTGTTCCCATTGTATTCAACACGTCTTGTTGAACATTGACGTCTGCAATGGCTTCTCTTTTAGTGCTTGCACCATCTTCTTGGAAATCTCCAATGATGGTAAGATCATCATCAGATTACTCAATTCATTTGCTTTGCCAAGGATGATGTACAGTGATGTCAGGCCATTTACTTTTTTACCTCTTAGGGATACCACTGGACATGGACACATTGTTACGCAGTCCAAATACTCACCAGCTGAACAAAGTTGCCCACTATGACAGGTATTTGTAACAGGTCAGTGAATAGGGGTGCATTTTTTTAAACACGTGCATGTTCACTCCTCTCACTGAAACCAGTATCATATTTCAAGACCTGCAAGAACCCTGAACTGCTGCTTAGCTTTTAATGACATCGAAAGGCAATACTTGATATAATTGGGTACAAGGTGTTTCCAGAGTGTTGGTGGAGTGTACCTTCACCTGCTGATATAACTCCTTAATAAAACTAGATTGTAATTCTTAGGGTGCACAGTTAGATGATTGAGTGAAATTCTGATGAAAGTTTAAATCTGAAATGGTCCCTCCACAAATGCTGATTAATCTGCTGAGTATTTTCAGCATCTTCTGTTTTGGTTTCGATTCTACTTCCATGTCCGTCTCCAGACATTTCTCCACCCTGTCCAGAGTAAGTTGACACTGCATGGAGTTGGCGTTTACTCTACGGGTGGGTTATGCCTTTGTGCAAGTGTATGTTACACAGCACCCAAGGAGCAGCAGTTCAAGGCTGTTGAGGCTGGTTGGCTCGCCGAGCTGGTTTGCTGTTCCGCAGACGTTTCGTTACCGTGCTGGGTAACATCCTCAGTGCAGCCTCTGATGAAGCGTTGGTGTGTTCTCCTGCCTGGTTTTTAAACTCTGGGGTCTATTGCAACGGATTGCCTCACTTCTGGGTTTCCTTCGTAATGGAATGCATATGGGGTTGAGTTCAATGTGTTTATTAATAGCCTGCTTCATGGAGTGCCATGCTTTCAGGAATTCTCGTCCTTGTCTCTGCCTAGCCTGTCCCAGGATCTTGGTGTTGTCCCAGTCGAAGTCGTGGTTTACCTTGTCCATGTGGATTGCGACAGAAACAGAACAACAAAACAGCTTGGCAAGCCAACCAACCTCAATACCCATAACCCAAGCTACAGATCTACTCCAAAACCTTAAGAGTTCAAGGCTCAAACCCAGGCTGCAATAAAGGCCTACAAATTTCAGTATTAAAATCAGAACTGTACCCTGTACCCATGCTCACTGGGGCTGAGGCGTCAATTTCTCCAGTTTCCTCCCTGAATCTCTCTACATGACTTCTCCTGAAGATACTCCTTAGCCCGTTTTATCTAACTGCATGACTCAGCATCAAATTTTATTTGATAACTTTTCTGTTAAGCATCTTGGGCTGTTGTGCTACATTAAAGGTACTACAGAAATTAAGTTGTTGTTGAGCACTGCTGGTACATTAGCAAAACATGCTTCTACCTCTCCAGAGATAATGGGAACTGCAGATGCTGGAGAATCCGAGATAACAAAGTGTGGAGCTGGATGAACACAGCAGGCCAAGCAGCATCTCAGGAGCACAAAAGCTGAATTTTCTGGCCTAGACCCTTTATCAGAAAACATGCTTGTTTCAGTCTTGCATGTCTTTACCAGGTGTCACAGGTAATTCAAAATTTCCCAGTTAATCTCAGGCATTTTTTAGTACAATTTATAAATGGATGAGGTGGAACATTAAGTGTATTTTGTGTTCAATATTTTTTAAGAAGTGCATAAATGAAACAGAAGTCTGCCAATCAGTTTTTTTTTGGCAATTTCACTGGACTGCAAACAAAAGAGAGTACTGGCCAACAAAGAATGAATGCCTGATGAAAATTATTTGTGCGATGTTCAACCTTGACGGATAAACTTGAGGGAAGGAGAAGGAAAAAAAGGCTGAATAGAAGAACAGTAAACAATAGAATCAGACCATGTAGGTAAACTGGGAGGGGACTAATGTGGGGCAGAAACACTTGCATAGAAGTTGGGCTGAGTGACCTGTTTCTGTGCTGTACATCTTGGATAAAACCTATTGATAGGGGGGAAAAAAGCAGACTACAGACATTGCCACAAGCTAAGACACATTTCCTAAGAATTACGAAGCGAGCAAAACAGGCATAGAATAAATAATGCACTTGGACAATTTCAAATCATTCTGCAATACATTGTAGACAAAGAACTTGAAGAGACATGTCTTTGCAAAGCATTTCATTAACCCGATGTCATTCATCAATAATGACCACCCTCTGTACACTCAGCTGGTAGTGGATGGCAGGACAGTCATTCCGTCCTTTGTTCAGATTACACGGCATACAGTTCAGGTCCAATTTTAAAGCACGTGCCACCCATATTATCACAGGAGAAATGGCAATACCCGCACCTTAAAAGAAATTGTAACAGCTCAGGTCCTGAAAGCTGAACTCCAGGTTGATTTATTGAAGTCCAAACAAATGAACAATTACTTTATGATCATGCACAGGGTACTGAGGGCACAGAAGTGCACAAGGCTTTTCTCTTATAAAAACGATTGACTAACTTCATTAAGGTGCACAGCACCCTTGCTGGTCTTGGCAATATGAAAATTTGGTGAAGTGAACTATGCCAAAAGAAGACAGAGAGGAATGGTCCTCAATTTTCCCACCTTCCTTCAAAGGAGAGGGCAGGGCCAGAGGGCAGAGTTTATTCACAGTAGAATGGCTGAGCTCTGTGGTGCAGTGCACTGAATTAAACCACTGGCTTCTACCCCTGCAGTGCAGTATTTACACGGTCTGATCAACAACTATTTGCTGCAACAGCCCCACCTCCAACACTGTGGATGGAAATTGATGAGGTTGGTTGGAAGCCCAACACCTGCACAAAACTGGGGGCAACTGCAATTAGCCGGTCCCTAGAAACCCCAAGGGTGTTAAGTCAGCATGGCAACCATGCTGCTGAGACTCCTAGCTCTATGAAGGGGGCAATTAATGGCTAAGGGTCCACTCCAACTACATGTGGAAATCCCATGCCAATTAGAAGTTTGCAGTTCTCCATTATTGGTGGCTCCTTTGGAAGTGATAGCTAATGTCAGTATTACACTTTCTCCAGGGATTCCTGGTGAAGGCCCAAATGAGAGAAGCCAGTAAAGGTGGGAAGGGGCAGCCAGTGAGTATGCATGGTAGGAGAGGAGGAGTGGGAGGTCTCAGGCAAGGATAGGGGTAGGCTATCAGTCGACATCGCCCTTCCCAACCCTGAGTGTCTCAATCAGGAACCAAGTGTCTTTGAACAAAGGATGTCCCTCTAAGGCCTCAGATTAAACCTCAGGATTTGGGCCTTAAAGTTGCTCCCTGAATGGCCTCAATTGGTTTCTCAGCAACAATGCCTCCTACAATGTCCCCACCTTATGCGCTCCTGCCCGAAAAGTGTGGCCCCTGTCCAAAAGCATCCCCCCTCCCCTGGAATTCCTCTGTGTGCCTCGGACCCGACCTCTAGAGGAGGACATATTTGTTCCATCCTATCCTTTACAATATCATAGGCAGGGCTAAATGTGAGGGGAGGGGAGCAGAATCTTTCCCATGCAGAGGATGAGCAACCAGGATCTTCCAATTACACACTTTATCCTGAGTTTTGAAACCCCCAAAAAGCCAGCAAAAGCATCCACCCAAATCAGAAGACAACATTTCCGCAAGAAAGAGAACTTGCGTTTACACATCATCTTTAACGAAGTCTTTCAGCCTGCATGGTTCCCACAGCAACATTTACCTAATTTACCAGCTTTCATCTGGGCTAATCTGACAGAAAACCACAGGAAATTCATTAACATATGTAGATACTTCAGGATGTGGCAAAACCACCGTTCCAGTCAAACACGCTGTCTTTGTAAATGTGCCCAGCAAGCAGCACCACAGGCCGAAGAGGAAGTGAGGAAGTGAGAAGCCTAGGGGATAATTTGGGATCCTCATGTGAAAAAATTAAACAACAAGCAATCACCTTCTACAGTCATGGCCATTCATCAGGGCTACAGGAAACAGCTCAGCTAGAATGTTGGGCAGATTTAGGGGGCACAGGTACATCATTAGCTAAACCTGGCCACCAAACCTGGCAAAGGCCAATACAGAAGAAGCTACAGACATCAAGTGAGGAAACACAAGCTGTCTTCTGCCACCAGTCAATTCCGGCACTCTGTTTGTTCCTTGATCCTATGTTCATATTATTGTTCTCCTTCCTTCCCATTTCGTCCTCATATTTGGACTGCTGATCCTTCACTACACAGCACCCTCGATTGGAAACCCATTCCAAGATTCTCCACTATCCCCCCCTTCCATTTGCTGCAGAGGCTCCCACCAAAATCTTGTCTCAGCAAGAAGGTGCCTGGGGTGATAGACTTAGATGAGGAAAGATGTGAGAAAGCGGAGCAAAAACACTGCATTTAGTACTAGGGCTAATCTATATCATACATCCTACATTGAGTCATGGAGCTATACAGCATGGAAACAGACTCTTTGGTCCAATCCATTCATGCTGACCAGATATCTGAAATTAATCAAGTCTCATTTGCCAGCATTTGGCCCATATCCCTCTAAAATGTCCCTATTCACACATTCATTCAGATACCTTTTAAATGTTGTAACTGGACCAGCATCTTCCACTTCCTCTGGCAGCCCATTCCATACACACAGCACCCTCTGCGAGAAAATGTTGCCCCTTAGGTCCCTTTTAAACCTTCCCCTTCTCACCTTAAACCTACGGCCTCTAGTTTTGGACACCACCACCCAGGCAAAAGACCTCAGCTATTCAGCCTATCCTTTCCTACAGCAGGGAGACCAGAATTAAATGCAATTTTCCAAAAGTGGTCTAAACAATGTCCTAAATCATGGTATTTTCAGAGATGTTATTACACACTGCTGGAGCGGGTGAGACACAAATCCTGACCTCCTGGCTCAGAGGTAGGGACAACACCAGTGTGCCACAACAGCCTGCCCTACATAGCCCTATCTATCCTCTATTTAAAGGTGATATGATTGCATACTGTAGGTGGACATTTCCTCCAAGTGAACGGCATTATCCAAACTCCTTCTGCAGCAGGATACAGGCAAGAATCAGTGTGCGCCTGAATATACGATTAATTGGCCACTCTCCCCACGGATGCTGACTCAGCTGCTGTCAGTTGCTGTTATTTGCAGCATCAGCAGTGTTTGTACTAAATACATACCATGTCTGTTTGCGATCAAAATGTTGCATATTTTCTTTAAATAAAATTACTTCTCAACAAACAGCTCAGTTAACCGTACGATGCCAAGACCATTTTTCTTTTTATTGCTTAATGGCTGCAATTAAAATACTAACTACTTCAGTTTTTCACTGGGTTAGTTTTCTCATTAAAATTCATTCTCCTTCCTAGCAGGAACCTGGATTGGAATGCCGGACCTCAATTGGGAGTAGGCCATAAGCCTCTCCAGCCTCTTTAATCAGTCAATGAGACCACGGCTGATCTGCAACCTTTCCCCAAATTCCTGCCTTTGTAGTTAATACCTACAGTGAACGAAAATCCATCAATCTTGGTATTCAAATTAACAAATCAACCAGGATCAAAGGCCATTTTTGGTAGAGAGTTCCAACCTTCAAGGCCCCTTTTCTAATATAACTCCAGGACTGACTCTAATTTTCAGAATACACTGCTTGGTCCTAGGCTAGCAGAAATATTCTCTCTGCCTACCCTAAATGTTGCCCTTTACCCAATAAACCCCTCGATAACCAAGCAACACAATTGTACCCATCCTGATCTGGAGCTGCTGCTCGGCCTGCTGTGTTCATCCAGCATTTTGTTATCTCAGATTCTCCAGCATCTGCAGTTCCCATTATCTCTGTAATTGATAAAATGTTTTTTTAAAAAAATTTACCATGGAAGTGACCTTGTAAAACTTCTTCCTTATAAACCAGCTCTTTGACAAAGATTTCGGCCATTTACCCTAATACCACCTTTTGGTGTTAATTGCAATTTTGCTCTACAACACTGCCATTAGGAGACTTGGGGTGCTTTATTTTATTAAAGACCCCACCAAAAGAAGACAAGCAGTTGCTATCAGCTGGATATGGCTCTTACCCATGGACATTTGAGCTAGGAGCAGGCTACTTTGCCCTTTGAGCCCGTCCTGCCATTTAATAAGATCTGATCGTCAGCTCAACCCCACATTTCCACCTACCCCTGGTAACTTTGTACTCCATTGTATATTAAGAATCTGACTCTACCTTAAAAATATGCCAAGACTCTGCTGTTTTAATAGGAGGAGAGTTGCAAATACCTACAAGTCTCAGAGAAACAATTTCACCTCATCTTTGTCTTATTTGGGCAGGCTTTTTTAAAGAAGTGACTCCTATTTCTAGACTCTCCCGTAAGTATAAACATCATCTCTACATCCACTCTGCTGAAGACCCAAAAGGCGATCACTTTGTCACACATTACCACTCACTACATCTTGCCAACCAGAAAAATATTCCTTCATGGGACTGCCTGTTTTCTGTCAGGTAGCCAATCACTTATCCATGTTATGATCACTGTTACCTAGGGATGCCTTCACTGTGGGATCATGAATTAATCTTACCTCACTGCACAGCCTGTTGGCTGGATCCAAAATGGTGTTCTAAGAAGAACAATCCAGAAAACATTCTAGGATCTCCTTATAAAGTCAAGCAGCACAGAAACAGACCCTTTAGTTCAACTTGTCCACGCTGACTGGACATCCCAATCTGACCTAGTCTCATTTGCCCGCATTTGGTCTATATCCCTCTAAACTATTCCTATTCATGTACCCATCCATGTGCCTTTCAAATGTTGTGATTGTACCTGCCTCCACCATGCATTCTGACAGCTCATTCCATACACCACCCTATGTGTGAAAAAGTTGCCCTTTGGCCCTTTTTTAAATCTTTCTCATTTCACCTTAAACCTATGCCCCCTAGTTATGGACTCCCCCACCCTGCGAAAAAGGTTGAGGGGCCAAAAAATGTACCCTGCTCCTAGTTCCCATGATAGGTCATATTACAGCTGTACAGGACATTGGTAAGGCCACTTTTGGAATACTGCATGTGATTCTGGTTTCCCTGCTATAGGAAGGATGTTATGAAACTTGAAAGGGTTTAGAAAAGATTCACAAAGATGTTGCTGGGACTGGAGAGTTTGAGCTATAGGGAGAGGCTGAGTAGGCTGGGGCTAATTTCCCTGGAGGGTCAGAGGCTGAGGCGTGGCTTTATAGAGATTTATAAAATCATGAGGGGCATGGATAGGGGAAGTGACCCAAGTCTTTTCCCTGGGGTGGGGGAATCCAAAACTAGAGGGCATAGGTTTAAGTTGAGAGGAGAAAGATTTAAAAGGGCCTAAGGGGTAATGATTTCACACAGAGGGTGGTGCATGTATGGAACGAGCTGCCGGAGGAAACGGTAGAGGCTGGTAAAATTTCAACATTTCAAAGGCTTCTGGATGGGTGGATGACTAGGGAAGGTTTAGAGAGATCTGGGCCAAATTCTGGAAAATTGAACCAGACTAATTTAGATCTGGTTGGTATGGATGAGTTGGACTGAAGGGTCTGTTTCTGAGCTCTATGGCTCTGTGACTCTACCTTATGAAACTTATTAAAAAATCACATGCTCCACAATTGTTGCTGCCAGTGGAGAATGGCTGTATTAAAATGTCTGGCAATAAACTGAACTTCTGCACTTTTCCTGTTAAAAAAGAAACAGCACACGCTTGAAATCTACTTTAACTAAAAGGTGGAGTAAACTGCATCTCTTGAATATCTCTGCCCACCCAATTTGTCCAATAGGTTAAAATCCTTCATAATTATTACCTTTCTGACAATCTTCCACTATTTCTTCCTTTACACTCCATCCGAACATGCTGTAACTGTTGGGCACTTGTACACCACTCCCACAAGGGGCAGCACAGTGGCTTAGTATTTATGGGTGGCACAATGGTTAGCACTGCTGCCTCACAGTGTCAGGGATCTGGGTTCAATTCCACCATTAGGTGACTGTCTGTGTGGAGTTTGCACATTCTCCCTTTGTCTGCATGGGTTTCTGCTGGGTGCTCTGGTTTTCTCTCAGTCTGAAGACGTTCAGGTCAGGTAAAGTAGCCATGTAAATTATCCAGCAGTGTCTAAGGATGTGTAGGTTAGGTGCGTTAGCCATGGGAAACACAGGGTTACAGGAATAGGGTAGGGGGATGGGCCCCAGAGGGGTGCTCTTCGGAGGATCAGCGTGGACTTGTTGGGTCAAAATGGCCTGGTTCCACACTGTAGGGACTCTATGAAAGTGAACACCCACCTCATCAAAGTATTTGCTCTTTCAAAGGATTCCATTTTTGCAAAGTAAAAATATTCAATAAAAGAAAGCAGTGTTCCCCAGACTATATTGAAAATTATTGTTTAAGTGTATCTTTTATTCAATTCTGGTCTTCTTTGTGCCTGTTATGATAATCAAAATATTCAAATGTTGCGATTTATGATTTCCTATAAGGGACTGAGAGACAAACTGCCAAGCAAGCCATCAAGACATTCAAGTCATTTATTGTTCAAGTGCCTTTAGGCTAAAACTGATTAAATGTTTTAAATAAACAGCCTTTTCTTATTAATGACAACCAGGAGCTAGCTAAAATAACACATGCTGTTAATATCAATGCCAGAAAATTATCCTGCTAAAACCCCAGAATTGCTGCATTGTTGAATTAACTACAAAACTACTTTAGCTGAAAGGTTTCTACAGTTTGCCTGTTTTCATTTCGTGAAGTTTCATATTCCTGCATTACTTTACTTTTCATCCACTGTGTCTGTAATGTAGTTTAAAGAGTTAAAAAAAATTATTTTCTGGAGTAAAAAACTGTGCAATGTACACGGGCTGTCTTCCGTGCTTGCCATTTGTGAAAAATCACAGATTGCGCGTTCTCTGGCAAAAGCATCTGTGCAAAGAGAGCATCTTTACCGCATTTTAATTTGCGCCCAACCAAACCACAGTCACCTGCTGCATCTTTCTTCAGAAGCTCATTCACACCATTAGCAACATTGAGGAGTGTAAAAACAGCTCAGACTTAGTTTGAGTGCCCCAATTTAAAAATTTGCAAATCCCACCATGGTCTCACCACTCCCTATATCTACTGCATTGTGTCTCAAAGCGAGTTTGCAATATTCCTTTAAGGGACATGCTCATCGCATCATTAATTTATCAAAGCATGAAACCTGATGGTACAAAGGTCACAGTTACCATCCCACTGAGGACACATGCATCACGACACACTGAAGGAAGTATGTAACAAAATTGCTCGGTACTAGCCCAGGTACGGCAACGCTTGTGATCATAACATATCTGTATATTAGTAGCAGTAATAAATGTCCATTGAATCTTCCAGTATTACATCACCCATGTCCAGTTCTCATGTTGTGGGAGCTAACAGAAGTATTGCTTAGTCAGATACAAATATCCTGTTGCAAGAAAAAAGGCCCATGACTACGGGTACATATGTCAGATCATAGGGGCAAATCAGATCAGTTTCTGTCACTGTCTCCAGCTCCACATCCCTGTGAGATTTCTAAACTTCTCAGGTTCTTGGCTCTCAAACATCCCTGGTCTAACTTCTGCACCGCTGGTGGCTGAGCTTAAGCTCTCTAATTCTCCTCTTAAACCTCTCTGTGTGTGTGTGTCTCTCTCTCTCTTTCAAAGATGCTTCTTAACCCTATCTCATTGACCACACTTTTGGTCATCTGATATCTCAATACATGGTTCAGTGTCAAATTTCCAATGCTTCAATGTGAAGTGACTTGGGATATTTGAAGCACAACTTGATGTCTCTCCTAGAGTTTCCAGCCATCTCAACTACACTTTCCCATCAACAAAACACAGAAAATATCCATAAGAGTTGATTTGCTCTGTGGTTATTTTAATGCATCGTGTAGAACTGGTTTTTGGAGCTTAATGAATGTGGCCTAGTCTTAAAGGAGTGAAATGAATTAAACTCCATTAACTAAAATGTAACTGTAAAATATTGTAAAGAATAATAACGATCACGCTGCAGAATCAGATGCTGCATAGTCTAGAAGTTAATTTACATTAGTCTAATTATTAAATGTGAAAAGTATTAAGTCAATATTTGTCATAACTACTGAAATTAAAATCTGATGGTTTAAGCAGGAAAACACTGAAACATATATAATCCTATTTATTCCACTTATTTTTATCTCATTCTCTTTGCTTTATCTTCTTATCCTTCATTGCTCGTTTTCTTTCCTTTATTTTGTCATCAAGAATGAAAGAGCTGCTATAGACAAGATTACCCAATTATGGAGCGGAAGAATGTGTCAAATCTAAAGGTGTAGTGCTTTAGGGAATTAAGTGTTTCCTGTTTTGATATTATCTCTGTGGTTCAAGGTTAAAAGTACGAAGTTTGCCTCATACTTTTGTCTTGTGCATGCACCATCTGTAACTAATAGCAAGTTTCCAACCTCTCTGCTTTGCTTTCCCTCCCCTTTCTTCTCCCAAACATATCAAATAACTGACGAGATTACAACAAACAATTGGAAGATTGTAAGTAACAGGACACATTAAGTGTTGGGTCATGAACCTCATGTGTCCTGCAAAGGTTGCTCTTTAATCAGTTACCTGGGGGCCAGAGGGGGAGGTAATTACTGTACAGAGGTTGAGATTCTTTAGTAAAAGGCAAAAATGTTCAGCTGTCAGTTTCAAACTCATCATCAACGATTTCCAGCCAGATAAGAACGTCAGCTTGAGCAGCAGTGTAAACAATTTGTTTCACTTCAGTGTTACTGTATTATAATTGTGTGAAACATTTATTGGGATTTCAGATACATTAGAAATTGCTCATCGTATTGTGCATGAAATGAAGGCAGAGGAACATGACTGGATGTGCAAGATTGTACTTACACTGGTAGAAGTATTAGAACAAGTTTATAGTTGTTGGCATTGCATCTAAAAATCCAGAACAAATCAAGTTCTCTTCTTGGCAATCCTTTACTTCCAGTACATACTTACTCTTCCCCAGATAAAAATGCAAGGTCCTCTGTCTTCATTATTCCCTCTGGCAAAGCATTTCATGCAAACACATTCATCCTGATCATTTCTGTTATACTCAATGACTGTCTTAAATTGATGATCTCCTGCGATGGACAGCTCAAATCAAATAGTCCCAAAACATTGAAAATCATTTAGCCTAAGAAAATCTTTCAAAATTGTCGCACATATCTCTAAATTGGCAATATTTGACTTTGCATTATATTTTTCAAATTAGTCTACAAATTAAGTTCACCAGTACCGTACCCAACTGATCAACAGTTACAAAAAAAAATTTGCTGGAAAAGCTCAGCAGGACTGGCAGCATCTGTGAAGGAAAAGATGAGTTAATGTTTTCAGCCCGGTGACCCTTCCTCAGAACTGATTTACAGTTACATCAGCTTAACCTTCCCCTTTCTTAAAACAGTGTTGCATGATTGAACTCTAAGACCGCTGCAATGCATAACTTTCAAGTGACTTCAAAGTTTGTGAGCTCAGCCTCTACTCTCTCCTCTTTGGCATTCTTGATCAGCCCACTATACTTACTGCTACATGTAGCCTAGCGACTTACTTGCTGTCACTTGAGGGCCAAAACAATCTCCAAGTGGCTAAAAGGTTGGTCAAGGAGGTGTTAAACACAGTTTTAATGGATGAAGGAGAAACCAAGTGGCAGGGAGGATTAGGGAGTAAATTCCACAGTCTGGAGTCTATGCAGCTGACTGTAGAGCTACCAAAGGCGAAGTTAAGAAAATTCAGGATACCCAACAGGCCAGAATTGGAGGAGCACAGAAATCTCAGACAGTTACTGGGAAAAGGCGTTTGCAGTATAGAGAGGGGCAACGCTCTGGAGCGATTTGAAATGTGGCAAAGATTTCAAAACTCATGGAGCTGCGAACCCAGCGACCAAAGTGAGGACAGGGGCATTGGCTGAACAAGTCTGATGCACACTAACTGGTATAGACAGGAGCATGTCAGATAAAGTCATGTTTTGGATGGATTGAGGCAAGCACTGAAATAGCCACATTTGCTTAACATCTTCATTGCCCTGGTTTTACTGAGCTGTAGGAAAAGTAGTATTACTTAAAAAAAATCAGAGAGGAAGCTCTGTGTAAAATCTAAAATGAAGAGAACCACTGTATTTAAACGGACTCATCTTCAAAGAATGTCATGACAGTGTTCCCTTGGCAACTGCATGCTTGCCAAACAACAGCACTGTGATATTCAATTACATTAACATAGGATAAACTTTTATCAGTTACTAACCACTCCAGTAAATTAATCAATTCTCCCTCTGAACCTAACCCCCAAACCTATTCCCAACCAAATTTGCCCCTTCACCTTTATCATGCTGTGTACCAGATAAGCTTGCATTAATGTCAAGTGCTGTGTAAGAGTCTAAAGCCTGCTTCCTTCCATTAATGAGAAAGCAGGGGAAAACGAATGAAGAATGTTGAGAGAAAAAGATATACATTAACAATGATTTCAACAGCCTGTCTGAAAAGGTCACCAAAAATTCAATAATCTCACTCAACGCGTAATAAGAACATTCCATCAGTAAAAGGATTTCATACACATGGTGTACACACACATTTATTTAGGGCAAATAAAGTTGTTTTGTAGCATCTGCTCAAAGTGAATCATTTTACTGGAACTGAAGTGTACAATGACCCCGCATGCATCTCTTCAGCTGAACAAACATTTTCAGAGTTGAACGACTGAAGATAGTTCCCTAACTTCTGCCCTTATAGATTCCACCATTTTTTTAAAAAAGAATCACATTGACAAAGCACTTGGCAAAACTACAGTCTGCGAAGCATAAATATTGACATTACATCCTATACAATTTTATTTGTTCACTTCTTCGAAAGAGTCACTGAATTACACTTTTAAGTAACAAAGGACTAACTTGGAACTAAGAAGTCGACTGATAGATGAAAGGTGCTGGTGTAGTGATGAAGGTCAGTTTGCTTAGTTTATAACTTGTGCTAATTCCTGTGTAGACCCTGCTTTCAAGGACATTATTGATCCATTCAGGGATTAAGATACTTGCTATTTCTGCTGTCAGGACAGACAGTAGGTGTAGGCATGATTGCCTTTAAGTAGAAAGATTTCCTTTTTCTGAAAATATGGTCAAAGCTGTTAACAAAATATTAAGGAATGGAAAGTTAACTTAGTTTGTTTTCTCTCATTGTCCTTCAATCTGTATATTAGCATATTTGTAGATCAACAGATTCCTTCATAACTTATAAGAATTGTAGGCAGATATTTAAAATTACAAAGGGATATTGCTCAATTAAGTGAATGAACAAAATGGCAGCAAATGAATTTCAGTGCAGGCAAATGAGAGGTTATATACTTTGGGCCTAAAACAAAGAGAAGACAATACCTCTGAATGGTGAAAAGTTAGGAACAGTGGAGATCCAAATTGACTTGGAGGTCCATGTACATAGTCATTAAAAAGTCATGAAAATGTACATAAAAATAAACGGAAAGGGCAACAGAATGCTAACTTTTGTGTTTACAGGATCAGCAGACAAGGGTGAATTACACTTTAACTGTACAATGCCCTGGTTAGACACTTGCAGCACACTCAGGAATTTCTTGCTGCCCCCACTGGTGTTACCAGAGCAGTGGCAGACCTGTTGCCACAAGACGAGTAGACAAACAAATCTGTGCAGGTTTCTTGTGGTGTCTTGGTGGGGAGAGGAATCCTGTTTGAGGAATCCAGTACCTTCAAGGCTCACTGAGGGGCATAACTAATACCTGCACATGCCCTCCAGCCATCCCTTACTTCTGTCTTGGGTCACTTTGCAATCCTGGGTGTGTAGAAGGGATTGTTCCAGCAACAGCCACTTGTGGCACTTCTGGAACAAAGAGCTGCATCCTTTGATTGGCTGGCAGCTCTCATCTGACGGGACTTCCAGCCTGGATCCTGTCCTCATGGAAGTCTTGCTGGTGGCCACTCTGGTGACTGGTTGGCACATAATACGGATGGATCCTTCCCTTAGAGGTCAGTCTGTGATTGAGACTCATATCCATCTAAATAAAATTTCAGCTGAAAGAACTGTGGATGCTCTAAATTAGGGACAAAATGAGAAGTTGCTGGAAAAGCTCAGCAGGTCTGGTAGCATCTGTGATGAAAAATTCAGTGTTGACGTTTCAAGTCCAGTGACCATCAGAATTCACTGTGTGTGTGTGTGTGTGTGTGTGTGTGTGTGTGTGTGTGTGTGTGTGTGTGTGTGTGTGCGTGTGTGTGAATATATAAGTAAAATTTCAGACGTTTTCTGTTACTCAGTCAGTTCCCCAACTAAGTCAATATTTTGCTGTCAATTCCATAGGCCCCAAGTTTACCTGACAGTTTCGCATATGAAATAGAAAGAAAATTCTCAAGCATTGTTCAGTTAATAGCACACTCACCCCTGCTCCCAGGTTCAACATCCCTCCCGCTAGGGCTTGAACACAAAAATGAAAGCTGATACTCTACTGGCAGGGATAACACAGTGTAGAGCTGGATGAACACAGCAGGCCAAGCAGCATCAGAGGAGCAGGAAGGCCTAGACCCTTCACTATCACTCTACTGACAGAGGTCCTTTTTTCAGATGAGTTATTAAACTAAGGTCCTATTTGCCTGCTCAGTTGGATGTAAAAGATCTGAGGACACGATTTCAAAGAAGAGCAACTAACCCACAGGGGTTAGTCCCATATCCTGCTATCTCTCAGCCACTACCATTAAAAAAAAATGGATTAACTGGTTATTATCATATTGCTGCTGTGGGGGCTGAGAGCTAACTGGCTATCATGTTCCTTATATTATACTAACTACACTTTATATTATAATACTAACTACGCTTTATTGATTCTAAAGCCTTTATGAGGATCCAATGGTCATCAAAGGCTCTATAAAAACGCAAGGTATTCTTTTTCAGCTTCTTATGAGGGACTTCAACACATTCCTTCCGGACAAGCAAGTAAACAACAGTAACAGAATCCCCTGTCCACTAATGTCAAAAGACTTAATCAGGTATGTCAACTATGACCAACTTTTTATAAACTCATGCTGTCTCTGTCTCCGATCACCTTTAAATTTTCAAGGTGCACAGTTATACTATCCTTAATTATAGGATCTAGTGATTCCTGACAATATATTAAGCGAATGGTCTAATATATTCCTGGTTTTCCTCTCTCACCTTTATAGCAGTGTGACGAGTATAACTTTTTGATGATAAAGGAATAATTCACAATATAGAAATCTTTGCAGATTATGGTTAGGAAATATGCAATCTTCTTTCAACTTAGAAGTCTATAAAATTGTAAGATGCCTAGATAGGGTTGACAGTCGGAATCATTTCCCCAGACATGAAATGTCTAACGCTAGGAGGCATGCATTCAAGGTGAGTGGGGAAAACTTCAAAGGAGATATGAGGGGTCAAGTTTTTTTACACAGAGAACAGTAGGAATCTGGAACGCGCTGTGAGCGGTGGTGCTGGAGACAGATACAATGGGGTGTTTAAGAGATTTTTAGATAAGCACATGAATATGCAAGAAATGGAGGGATTTGGACCAATGAAGTTTAATTTGGCATAATTTTTTGCACAACTTCATGGGCCTAAGGCCCCATTTCTGAGCTGTACAGTTCTATGTTCTACATTCATTTAAAACTCAGGAACAGAAACCTCTGTTCACATGCATTTGTTGCTCCTTGTGCCATTAACAGTCACAATATAAAAACTCCATCTAAAATTCTATATTAAGATAACGAATGTTTATCTTTAGAAAAACCTGCTCTTTTAAACTGTTTAAAAACAATTTATTTCATCTAGCTGAGTCACCATCTGCTGCTTATGTTTACAGTTTGGATGCCTAATACTTGACAGAGATGATCTGAGATATCATTCTCTTTTGATGTTCCACTGAGTTTGAGTTCCTTACAGACTTGTTGTGGAAGAGGAGAAATTCACAATGTTTTCAGGTACAGACTTCAAAGTATCATGATTTATGATCTATTAATACCACTAAATCATAGATATACTAGGCTGTGAATTATGGTTGCAGTGGGTAGTAACTAATCCATCTTCTTTATGTATTCATGTCCATGTGCTGTCTGTGTGTGTTGCAGAGAGTCTCACTTCAGTATAGCTTCCAGGGTCTAAGAGACAATAAGTACGGCAAATGCTGGAAGCCAGAGTCAATAAATATGTTGGAAAAGCACAGCAGGTCAGGAAGCATTCGAAGATCAGGCAAGTCAATGTTTTGAGTCAAAATCCTTCAAGAGAACTCACAAAATCCTGACGAAGCATAAAGAAATGAAATAGCTCATCCATATGTGGTTCTTCATGTGAAACTTGCTCCTTTGCAGTACTTACTTGTTCTTCAAAATTCTGTTCCAATGAATGTACGTACACATTGGGCTGTAAAAAATCTGATTTGTTGTTTGATATGTTCTTCAGACTAAAACATATTGTCTAGAAGAGAGATAGTACAAACTGCTGATGCTGGAGAATCTGAGGTAACACGGTGTGAAGCTGGATGAACACAGCAGGCCAGGCAGCATCAGAGGAGCAGGAAAGTTTGACGTTTTGGGTCGAGGCCCTTCTTCAGAAAATGTGTTCTGAAGAAGGGTCTCGACCCAAAACGTCAAACCTTCCTGCTCCTCTGATGCTGCTTGGCCTGCTGTGTTCATCCAGCTTCACACCGTGTTATCTAGAAGACACTTTCTTTGCTACCCTGACTACATAGCTGGCAGAAGGCCGGACAGTTATGTCTTTGTTGATATAGGGTTTGAAATGACACCTTTGAAAAGTTCCTATAACATTAGATTGTTTAGGATTTCACATTGATTGACACAAGGTATATTTTGTTCAAAGAACACACCAGGCCAAGCGGCATTAGAGGAGCAGGAAAGTTTGACATTTTCTGAAGAAGGGTCCCGACCCGAAACATCAAGCTTTGCTGCTCCTCTGATGCTGCTTGATCTGCTGTGTTCACCCAGCTTCACACCGTGTTATCTCAGATTCTCCAGCATTGGCATTTCCTACTATCTCTATATTTTGTTCAGTTAAGTTAAGCAAGTATATTCTGATCATTGTAACTGGCTTCAAACCAGTAAAATAAATTATCTTTTTGTTATGGATGCAGATAAAAGTAAACCAAAGATAATCTAAAATCAATTGAAGACTGTTCCCTGATTTTTTTGTATTATTCCAGTAACTATATTTTAAAGTACTTTTCTCACTGTGAGGTGATTTGAGATGTTCTGTGGTCATGATGGGCCATTTAAATGAATGTTTAGCAGGTTAGAAAAGGAAAGTATCTTTAAAAGCATATATTAACAGTACAGAAATACCTACATGTATTTAAAATGCCGTCATTAATATAAATGTTTATCAACGGAATCCAGTCAGAAATATTTTGTCATTTGAATTAGATTCTCAAAAGATTCCCAGTGTGTATCAAGCTGGGCATTGTTGGATTCCTATGTTCTACTAATGTTAATAAGAAGCATAACTGGACTAGCCACCTGTATGTGACTACAGCAGCAAGTCCATGGTCGGATATTGTACAGTGAGGGACTCACTTCCCCAAAACTATTAGGCTCGTCCACTGTCTACATGACACTAATCCAACATGAAATACTCTCTGTTGGCTTCAACAACACTCAAGAAGCTTAACACCATCCAGTGCAAAGCAGGCTGCTTGAACAGCATTTCATCCACCACATTAAACATTAGCTTCCGCTCCCACTGACACATACGGCAGCAGTTTGTCTTTTATTGTGTGGCTTGATGACATACCCTGAGTTTGACTCAAGACAGATTGGTCGAGGAGAAGGCAAAGTCAAGAACTTTCTTCAGGTTTAAACTTCAGAGTAACACTATTTTTAATACATTAATGCTAAATAGTGCTGATAATCAGTGATATACTAGTTTCTGATGGATGCTAACAGCAAGTAGTGGCTAATCTATTTTCTACATGTATCCCTGTCCATGACCTCTCAATATATCTTCCAGAAAGTCACACTCTAGTGATTCTTCTAAAGTGTCTCTTCTTGTCCTTAATTTTTGAGAGACCTTTTCAGTTTGTCGTAACTCGTCCCATACTGTTCTATTTATCCACATTGATGCAGAACTCTGAGTTAATCACAAGGTTAATCTAGGTCCTAATTCCCTTACGTAACATTTTGTGCAATTTATAAGAAGTACAGGTGCAACTAGCGAAGGCTTCTTCAACAGCACCTTCACAACTTGCAACCCCTACCTCCCAGAAGGTGAGCAGGAGCAGGCCCATAGAAACAGCACAAAAACATATTACAGTTACTTCTGTATTAATTGGTCATTATCATAAAACTCCATAACCTACAGCACAGTCGGTGTACCCACAGAAGGTGCAATGCGATGGTTCAAGATAGCAGCCCACCACCAATGTCTGAAGGGTAATCAGATGCATCCTGGACTGTCTGTTCTCCAGGGATCACACCAAGTGGGTACATGCTTTGGGCCTTGCCTCAGTAAGTCTCCACTCCTTGGTGTAATTTCTTGGTGGAGGCCCAGAGACTTCGTCCTGCACAAAATTAAGGAAGAATTCTTTTTGTCTTTAAAAATAATTTATACAATTTTTCAAAGTGCAATAAGTATTGGTCTCATCAGTGATGCTCATGACGTGTGAATGAGTAATAAAGAAAATTAAAGATCTGTCTTCTTAAACTTAAACTGGTGAAAGTTACAAATCATCGGATAGACATTTTCATGCTCAGAAATCAATTGAGATTTCGTACAATTCCAGTTCTTATGGTCTCACGGTATCTAAGATAAAATGTTGGTTTTGTACAACAAGTGATTATTTATTGGGACTTGATGCTAAAAGTGATTATTTATTGGGACTTGACGCCAAGAGAACATGATATTGTAATAGCAGCAGTGAAAACACATTTAAAAGGTAATCAGAATAAAATCCACAAGATTCCACAACATTGCTCATTCAAGTGCTGTAAAGTGTGGGAGTCGAGCTTTGAACAATATCTCATTTATAAGAGGAGTTAAGATACTTTACAGCTTTTCACATTTTATGCTGCTGGGATGCTGTATTGCCAAGACAACATAAACAATGTATTATATAAATGTCAGAAAGTCCTAAATGAAAAAGGAGAAGAGAAATCTAATGCCGCTTTGCAATTTTTGAAATGTGAGCTCCTTAAAAGGATTAGTTGAAAGCCACTGGCAATGTCTTCTGGGTTACTGAACTGGCAGTTATACAATACTTTGTTGAAAAAAAACTTGCCTCTGCAACTTTGGTGAGTCAGTTTTCATAAACTGTGAAAGTTTATGACCCAGAAGGCATAGAAGGAGACGAACTGTATACAATTTATTTCCCAGCTCCCACAGTTCATAATGGTAGCAAAAATGGTAGGATTTGTTTATTCAGCAGTTAAAGCATGCTAAGTGAAGAATGGATTAGATTTTTTCAGCTGATCTCTCGCCCTAAACCAATACCTCATTTGGGTTGTGGTGGTCGAGGCAAAAAGTTACTCAGAGATGCCGCATCCTGGGCTCTCTATTCTCCAGGGATTACAAGCAATGGCTGACATAATTTGGACTGTTGCAAATCTCCGCTCCTTGGTGTAATTCCCCAGTGGAGGTTGGGAGACTGCCCCCTGCTCAAAATTAACGAAGAATTTTGGTTTTCTTTTCAGAATAATTTATACAATTTTTCAATTTGAGAACAATTTAACAAAGTCATTGCCTAATTTGTCATCAGATTTTGAACTTTCACACAAGTTCACTGCAAAGGATGTGCAATGGTCTTGGGGCACAGAACAAGAAGGAGCTTTCACTAGAATAAAACAATGCATGATGACAACGCAGTGAAGAGATTCTTCAATGACAATGATGAAGCCACTTTGCAGTGCGATGTCAGAAAGACTGGACTTGGAAAACCCTATTGCAGTGAGGACAACCATTGCATAGGCATCCGAAGTGTTATTACAATTGAACGGCACTACACACAGATTGAGAGCGAGTGCCTAGCTATTGGTTTTGTTTCTGAACATTTTAATCAATCCCTGTTTGCAAAAGACAAAGTGACAGTGTAGTCTGACCATAAGCTACTTTGCCACTTCAAAACACCTTTTTCAAACATTTCTACCTGTTCCAAAACTTCTACATAGAATGTTGCTTAATTTGCAGAAATATCATTGGGAAGTGACATTCAGTGATGAGAGCAGCATTGCCCACAAAGCAAGTTGAGAATGTTAAAACAGAGCAGGGAATCTTCCAGAGAAGTGACAGCTGTGGAAATCATGTACCCATAGAGATACTGAATCTGAAAGACAAGTGTCTTCCTCAAATATGCAATAAGATATAACTTTCCAAGTGCTGTAGGAAGTGGTGATGAAAGAATGGCCTGAAGCAATCAAAGACATGTCTGTTACTATAAGAATGTTTCAGGCACATAGAGGTGAAATGAAGACTCAAGATGGCATCTTGTAGAAAGGAAGATGATGAGAAAAGAGATGCTGAAACAAATCTGTACAAACCATTACAGAGTTGTATCTGGTCTGAGAATAGCAAGAGACATACTCTACTGGCTAAACATATGCTACATGATGGGTCAGTAGAGCCAGTGCAGTGTTTATAGTGAAGCAAGCTAAAGAATTGCTTATGGCACACGACATTCAGACAAACTATAGATAAAGCTCGGGATACATTAGTTCTTTGAGAAGGTGACCAAACAGGTAGATGAGAGTAAACCGGTTGATGTGGTGTATATGGATTTCAGCAAGGCGTTCGATAAGGTTCCCCACAGTAGGCGATTGTACAAAATGCGGAGGAATGGGATTGTGGGAGATACAATTTCTGATCCAAACTGCTGTATCAGTGATAATGGGAACTGCAGATGCTGGAGAATCCAAGATAATAAAATGTGAGGCTGGATGAACACAACAGGCCAAGCAGCATCTCTGCCTCTCTGATGAAGGGTCTAGGCCCGAAACGTCAGCTTTTGTGCTCCTGAGATGCTGCTGGGCCTGCTGTGTTCATCCAGCCTCACATTTTATTATCTTGGATCAGAAATTGGCTTGCTGAAAGAAGACAGAGGGTAGTGGTTGATGGGAAATGTTCATCCTAGAGACCAGTTACTAGTAGTGTACCACAAGGGTCGGTGGTGGGTCCACTGCTGTTTGTCATTTTTATAAATGACCTGGATGAAGGTGTAGAAGGATGGGTTAGTAAATTTGCAGACGATACCAAGGTCGGTGGAGTTGTGGATAGTGACGAAGGATGTTGTAGGTTACAAAGAGACATAGATAAGCTGCAGAGCTGGGCTGAGAAGTGGCAAATGGAGTTTAATGCAGACAAGTGTGAGGTGATGCACTTTGGTAGGAGTAACCAGAATGCAAAGTACTGGGCTAATGGTAAGATTCTTGGTAGTGTAGGTGAGCAGAGAGATCTCGGTGTCCATGTACACAGATCCTTGAAAGTTGCCACCCAGATTGACAGGGTTGTTAAGAAGGCATACAGTGTTTTAGCTTTTATTAATAGAGGGATCGAGTTCCGGAACCATGAGGTTATGCTGCAGCTGTACAAAACTCTGGTGCAGCCGCACTTGGAATATTGCGTAGAGTTCTGGTCACCGCATTATAAGAAGGATGTGGAAGCTTTGGAAAGGGTACAGAGGAGATTTACTAGAATGTTGCCTGGTATGGAGGGAAGGTCTTACGAGGAAAGGCTGAGGGACTTGAGGCTGTTCTTGTTAGAGAGAAGAAGGTTGAGAAGTGACTTAATTGAGACATATAAAATAATCAGAGGGTTAGATAGGGTGGATAGGAAGAGCCTTTTTCCTAGGTTGGTGACAGTGAGCACGAGGGTGCATAGCTTTAAATTGAGGGGTGAAAGATATAGGACAGATGTCAGAGGTCGTTTCTTTACTCAGAGAGTAGTAAGGGAATGGAACACTTTGCCTGCAATGGTAGTAGATTCGCCAACTTTAAGTACATTTAAGTTGTCATTGGACAAACATATGGATGATAATGGAATAGTGTAGGTTAGATGGGCTTGAGATCGGTATGACAGGTCGGCACAACATCGAAGGCCGAAGGGCTTGTACTGCGCTGTAATGTTCTATGTTCTATATGTACATCTCTTCACTCTTACAGTAAGTGATTATTTCAACACTGTCTGACTCTTGGGAGTTAGACAAGCTGACTTCACTATGCAGAATGCCTGAAAGCACACTTCAATTGTTACTGCATTCCAGACACTGTGATGATCAACAATGGCCCGCAATTCATGAATGAAGAATTCAGGCCCTTCATAAATAGTAGGGAGTTCAGCACCACGGAACGTTTCTCTGAGAAATTTTTGTTTTTAATAAAGGCAGATGTTGGAAGCCTGAAATAAAAGAAAAAATGCTGGAAATACTCACAAGGTCTGGCAGCATCTGTGAACAGAAATAGAACTAACGTTTCAGTTCTGTGAACTCTTATCAGTTCAGATGGAAGCCTTCTCCAGGGAACTTTCTGGCATGCCTAATCAAAGCAATGTCACTAATTGGATAGATTTTTTGCGCTGGCTCCTAAACTTGCCATCTCCAAAAAGGTGGGACCCCATCTCCAACCCTAAATGACCCAGAAATGAGGCCAACATTGTGATTGCTACCAAATTGGAAAAATCCAGAGTGTTCACTCAGTTTCTCTCTTAATTGATGTCACCAGACCTGCTGAGCATTTCCAATACTTCTGTTATTATTTCAAATTTCCAGGATCCAATATGTTGCTTTCTTGTTACAGAAAAGATTTTTTTTGCCTCCAGATGTTTTAAAGCCAGAAGTAACTTGAATTTACTGAAATGAAAAATTCTTCAGATAATTTCAAAATTTGACAGGTAATTTTACTTCAATTTTGAGTTTAATGATGACTTGCTATTATATCCTTTTTATAATAAATGAAGCAGAAAGCACAAATACATACTTGAAATGTAATATGAACAAAAGCCATAGATAATACTAAATGACTTCTATGAATGCTAACAAATGTCATCGTTTTCGGGGTACAAACGTTCAGATACTTAAGTTAAAGAGATTATTGGCAAATTAAATAGGTGTAGATTTTGTTTCCAATGATATTATAGACTTCAAATGGCTACATTTACCAAGTTACAATCATTTCACTCAAGTTTTCATATGTTAGCCATGTTGAACTCAATACAGCACCAGCTTTAATTACTTTTAGATATTGTGACATAAGAGGAGTCTCTGGCGCCGACATTCTGTGTGTTTGCATGCTGCACTGAAAGCAAGACAGTAGTTAGAGGGCGAGTGTAAGGTAGGGTCAGTTTTGCTTTGATTTGAACCTGTCTGATCACAGATCCTTGTACAGTGCTCGATTGTTATAGCCCGTGGGTGGAGCTAGTGAGCCAAGTGCCTGACTCCTAACAACAGCTGAGAAAATTCTAGATAGGGATTAGATGTGCTGCTTCTAGCCAGGACTTAATGTATAGCTAACATTCCGAGAAGTTCTAAGATGTTGTATGTCATATTGTTTTGTATCTCTACAGTGAAACAGAGAACATATACAGCAACTTAATCTAAACCTAACAGATATTACTTTGTTATACTACACAACAGCTAAGGCAGATTAAGGGTGTAGAAGCTGTAAGTAAGAATCCATCAGCTTCCACTGTAATCCTGACCAGTTTACTGATTTATTAAGCATAGAAAGGCACACATTAATTTATTGAGAAACTTAGAAAGGAGAGAAGCTAGTGATGCTTTTAACAAGTTGCTTGAAACCATTCCTTCAAGATGTTATGTGGATGTTAGTAAAGTTTTAACTCATGATTATATGGCTAATGCTTTTTGTGACATTCAGTTGATCTTCTGTCTCCCAGGCTCTCTCCAAACTGCCACTTGCAAATTTGAACAAAGTAGTTATATACAATAAATATATATCTAGTACAAAGAGTTTTCTGGTGACAGATATAATGTTTATTTTACACAAGGATTGTCAGCTTGTATCAGGATTTGAATTCTTATTGTTGATAGAACATTTTGAGTTTAATTCTCATTGCAGTGCCTCAGCATATAATCTCAACCAACTTTGAACCAAGAGGCCCAGGTTCAAGGCCTGCCTACCCTGAAAGTATGTCATGACATGGCTGAATAGGTTAATTAAAAATATATATAATCTCAGCCAATACTTCAGTGCGGTAGAGGAAGTGCTACATTGTTAGAAGAGCTGTATTTTTGAACGATATAACCTTGACTGTTCATCTAACAGATGGACATAAAAATATTTCATGGCCCTTTTAAAAAAATTATCATTGATGCCCAAATACTCATCCACTCCTCAAGTCACTAAATCAGATTAATTAATTAGCTGTTTCACTATATCTCTGGAAACTTACTCTGCACAAATTGGTCACTATGTTTGTCGACCTGACAATAAACCTCAAAACATGATTTTTCTGGCTGTGAAGCACGTTGAGATGTTCTGAGAAAGTGAAAATTTGTTACTTATGATTTCCTTTTAAGTTTATTTTGTGCAATTGCAAGGGGACTAATTTTTCATTGCAACAATTTGAATATTGAAAATGCACAAATTGTATTTGGTAATATAGGAGTTGGTATTTTAGGTTCATATCAAGACAAAACTGTGAGCACACTACCAGGAAAATTATAGTCTTCAGTGCAGAAACTTGCCAATATCTAATACCATAGTTAATACGATGTGACAGCGTTGAACAATTTAATAATGGATTCAGGCCGAAAAACTTTGAGAACGATGACTTAACTTGACTTCAGCTTGACTTATTGCTTTCTGCTTATTGCCTCTAGTTATTCAAGTATTCTATCTCCCCAGTGTTCTCAACAGTGGAAAACAGTCCATAAACAGGGCAGATTTATTACTAGCAGTAATTCCACAGTCATTAAGAGAAATATCTAGGTCTTCATGACCCAGACCTGAGCATTTCATTTCAGCTTTAGTTCAAACAACTTGGCTAGGTAATGGCTAACGTTACTTTCATACATTATCAAACAGTTAGAATCCAAGTTATACAGGGGACATTGTCATCTTTGCATTTAGAGCATATCAAATATTGGCCTAGCTTTCACAGTCAGAGATGAACAAATGGCACTCATTCATTAAAATGACAGCTGTCCATGGATTTTGTGCCAGTGTTTGCACAGTAACTTAAAGGCAATACAGTAGTCACATCACGAGACCGACAACCCACTGGTGACATGGGTTCAAATCTAACCATCACAGATGGTTAAATTTGAATTCAATAAAAATCTGGGAATTAAGATTTGGTCACATGGAAACCATGTAACTATTGTCGAATGTCATGAAAACCCAACTGGCTTAGAATTGGCTGTCCTTCCCCTGCTCTGGGCTACATGTGACTCTGCGAACTTGCTCCTTCTCTGAAAACCACAAAGCGCCATTTCCCATCTGTGCTCTGGGTCCCTCAGTGATCCTGGGCTTGAGGTGGGTTCATTGCCCACAGCAATCACTGCCTTTCTAACCCTAGCTCTATCCCGAACTGGGTCTGCTGGGTAATGAAGGGCTGCCGGATTGGCTAGAAGTTTTCAAAGGACAAGATTTCTGCCTCTTGGGGTCCTTGATCTTAGGGAAGGCCTGCCACTGTCCAGTTAGGTGACTGATTGATGCAGTGCAGAGCTCTTACCAGTTTTCCAGGTGGCAAGCAAGTCTCCTGTCGCCCACATTAAATTCTGCTTGCAATGTCTAAAGCAGGAAGTGTAAATTTAAATATTTAATTTTTTGTGAATAAAAAATAAAGCGATGGAAAGAAATAACGGAAGATGAATAGAGGAAAAGAATTTTACTCTCAATATTTAATTTAAAATTTTCAATAGCAATTAAACTATGAAAGAACTAGAGTCCACATTTGCGAAAGCAAATCCTCAGTGACAAGAACGTTGCCACAATTAAGGTTTATCACAGTTTTAAAGGTTTCTTTGCACTTGAACAGACAAGACCTACCTAATGGGTAGCTACCAAAACTCACACCCCTTGTGTTTTAATACTGAGTCACAGCAAGGTACTTGTTATCACGAGAATGAATCAGAACCACAAAGTACCATAGATATTGTTAACTTTCAACTCCAAAATTAATCTCTTAAAAGAAATTTGACACAGCCAAAATATGTATCTTGCAAAGTCCCATGTGGAATCCAGCGAATGTGGCAACTGTAAAGGGTCAGAAAATCTTCAGAGAGAAACTCAACAGGAAGAGATATTGAGTGGGCTGACTATCTCCACCTCCCCTGGCCCTCCAGCAACTCTCCTCAGCAGGCAGCCAACTCTGGCAGACTTTTTTTTGGTTTTGGATTTCCAGGAGTATATAAAAAAAGGTTTTACCCAACTGCAACACTAATCACGAATGTGTTTGTGGCATAGCATTCTAGAGTGTGAATAAGTGTGTTCTGAAGGCCACAGCTTTGAGAACTGCTATTAAACACCCATGGAATGCATATAAAGCTTGGGAAAAGACTCTCCCACGCGGAAACAAGCCAACAGAAGGACTTTTTATTCTTAATTCTAGAAGCCAGCTAATCAGCAGTCCCTGATGGAAGGAAACAGGTCAAATGAGTTTCAATCAACCTACAAAGCCACGAATCTTGAAATTAATTGTTCAATTATCCATATCAATGCTACTGGAAACCTTCACTCCTGCAACCATACTCTTCGACCATCTGCTCTTTATAAATAATTCAGTGATTGATTGATGTGTCTTTTTCTTAAACTTTTGTTTTTTTGGACTCAACTTTTCTTCCTAAACTATGCATAAATTACATTATTTCTTCTTGCATTTAGTAATTAATAAACACATCCCTTTTGTTAATTTGAGAAAGCCTGGTTAAATTTGCTCTTTTTGAAACAAAAGTTCATTTGGGTCTGGATAAAAGGCATTTACAACGGAAGCGATCCTTTTGAAATTAAACGTGTTATGACCAGTTTGGTGGGAGTGGAGAGCCAGTTGAAGCATCCTCACCCAGCAGCTTAATGGTTTAGGGTATTATGTGTGGAACCATATCAAACGGTGGAAAACTCACTGCCCAGAGCCTAATTGTAACGCAGTATAGCAATATTTGTGAAAGAGCAGGTCAACTTGTAAAGCAACCCACTAATTTCCACATTTAATTATGCCTGTGTAGATACTGGACAATACTGTCTGATTTATTCTGCATAAATGATAAGCATTGGTAACCACTCTGTTATTCTAAATGGAAAACACAGGCCAATATTCATTTCTGAAAGACTCAAGTTTTCCATTTCAAGTGGATTACAAATCTAATTTTAAAGCTCACTTTAAAAATTGAATGTGCATATTTAGCTCTTTGATAAAATACTCTCACCTTTAAAATATTAGACAGACAGAATTAAAATACTTTCGAAAAATATCAGACTGTATCTTTGTCTGTACTTTTGATTGTGGATTGAAATGGGAATAGAATACTTTTAAAAACCAAGGACTGCTGTACTTTTTAAGTGCAGATGATCTGACTTTTATCGTAAGTACTGTTTACACAGCTGCTTGTTTAAGCATTAGCGGCAGCCTAATTTGCAGACCAGCTGGAGCCAAGGGGAGTACAGAAATTGAACTCTGGCCAGCAATAAGTAGCTGATAGGTCTGTGGATTAGTGACCAATTATTGATAACAAAGACCTTCTCCCTGCTCACAACTATGTGATCAACTCCCCAGTAGCTGAACAACGTGGCAGTGTCAATATTTGGGAGAAGCAATCAGATCTGCACAAAGGCACGAGCTGTCTCTTTTCTCTGCACGAAACGCATCTCAAACCTAAAGATAACAAGGTGCAGAGCTGGATGAACACAGCAGGCCAAGCAGCATCACAGGAGCAGTAAAGCTGACGTTTCGGGCCTCAACCCTTCTTCAGAAAAGACCCCTTTTCGGAAGGAGAGTCTAGGCCCAAAATGTCAGCTTTCCTGCTCCTCTGATGCTGCTTGGCCTGCTGTGTTCATCCAGCTCTGCATCTTGTTATCTCAGATTCTCCAGCACCTGCACTTCCTACCATCTCTCAAACCTGAAGATAGCCAGTTTATTCCCCCTTTCCAGATGCTAAAATGTTTCAGCAGGACTCATCTGATCAGTCCCTCGAACCTTCATCCATTAGTTAGTCCATTCATGCTTGTTCTGTACATTTTTAATGTTCACTCACAGTATGACAGGCTAGGTCAGAATTCACTGGCATCCCTAATTGCCCAGAGGGCAGTTAAGAATCAACCACATTACTGTGTACCTGGATTCACATGTAGGGCAGACCAGGTGAGGATGGCAGATTTGCTTCCCTGAAGGACATCAGTGAATCAGATGTTTTTCTTCCCCCAACAATCAACAGTGATTTCATAGTCATCATTGTATTCTTAATTCCAGATTATTGATTGAATCCAAATTCCAGCAACTGCCATGGCAGGATTCAAACCCAGATTCCCAGATCATTACTGGAGTCTCTGGGTTAATTGTCTAGCAATAGTACCACTATTGCCATTACCTCCAATTACCTCATTTCCATTCAATGATTCTTGCTCTATATCCCACAATACATTTTCCCAACAGAAACTACTTACCTTAAAATTGAACATTTCAATTTCCAGAACACCTCAAGGCTATTGGCAAAAAAGATTTCCATTGCCTTATTTGTGGAAAATATTCCCATACTTCACTTATAAATTACTTTGCTCAAATCTTAAGATTGTTGCATGAATCTGATTCCTTTCATCTCATTATTAATTAGGTTGATGGATATGACCTTGGATTGCAAACTAAATATACTAGTTTCCTCTAGAACTTGCAGTGTTAATTATTACACCAAAATGCAGAAAGTGCTGTAATAATGTGTGTATAGGACAAACAGTGTGCCAAGTAGAAAAACAGTAGTATTACGTATGAAACAGGTTGAGCTGTTTAAATGCTATTTCATTCACTCAGCTTTACAAGATTACCCAAATGCTAAATAATAAATTATTGGAATGAGCATTCACAAATCCCCAAAAGATAATGGCATCTTTTAGATGGTTAGACATAGTTAGCTTCTTATGCTTAAACAAACAGCCAATTATTCTACCTCAAAGAAAGGGCAAAATAATAGACCACCTAACTGCAGAGCTTGTTGTTTCTCATAGATCAATACAATTAACCTTGGCTTCTGGTACCAGTTCAAATTGGTGACAAATTCTAATCAGTCTCTGCACTGATTGCAGATCTAAGCAAGAGATGAACCAGGCCAATCAAAACCCATGTAGCTGATGAGAACTTGGTTGGTAACCAAGCAGTTAATCAATTCCAGCAGTTTGACTCTACTTGAAGAACCTGAGGACCAAGTCAGCTCATTCAGAGTAAGTGGCTTGTCCTACAACCCTCACATGCCATCATCCAGATGTCGATGTTAGAAGGTGTGAAAGTCTGGTAGGCCGTGCCATCTGTGGATGTCACGTCATAAAGTCTGGCACAGAAGGATCTTCTGATCCTCAAAATGTCAGACTGCAATGAACTAACCAATCCATCTTCTCCTTCCTTCAGGTCACTGATCACAGAGTGCTCTCTCTCTTTCCCCATGTACTTCTGGAAGAAGAAATGCAAGCAAGTCTTAGCTTGCTCTAGGGAGCAGATTCTGATTTGGAAGAAACTGTTAGAGAGTCCCGGGGAAGATACAAGGCTTTCAGGATCTTTATCTTCAGGAGAATCATCTTGACATCCACCACACCATCCCTCCCCACCCCTTGGACTGCAGGTGGTCCAAATTCTAGAATTGGACCATTTCCCTCAGTTTCTCTCTCTCTCTTTCTACTTGATAGCATGAAGAGTCACTTGGTGTTCACCTTGATTTCTTCCCCATCAAAATCCTAGCGACTCACAGAGGGCTTTTCTGGCTTTCCAGCATTCTCTTACATTCACCTCCGGGTCCCACTGCCACCTCTCTGGTCTTCCTGTAGGTAGCAGTCAGCCAAAAAGATGCAGCGGTTAGAGAAGACCATCAGCTTGATGTCAGTGAAACAGACTGTGAATGTACAGGTCACAAAGGGGAGATCTACCTTGGAACGGATAGATCCATCAGGGCCTGGCACTGCACGTCATATGAGGGGATACTGAAAATGGTGCCCTTCATGGAATCTTTTACCGTTTCTGTCACGGCTTTGGACGTTACCCCCAGACAGCTGTCGGTCCTTCCAGATTGTCCAGTCTCATCAACAGCTGAAGTTGTTGCCATTTCTAGGTGATTAGCACCCGGCCCCACACCTGCTCCTGAATTTGCGCTGCCTCCAACGAAATGTTCACCAACCAGTGAATTGTGCCTGGCTCTCAGCTTGCTCTCATGTGGTGTCAGAAAAGTTCAAGCATTCCTGTTAAACCTAGGGAATTTCTGGTCCGCATGCATCTGGCTCACTAGATAGGCTCGTTGAATGCAAGGATGATATTAAAGCTGTCAACATTTTCGTCATAGAAACCATTTCCACACAACGGCATTTCCTCCTATAAATAAACTAGACCCAAATCCAATGTTAGAGAAATATTCAAAAATACTCACGCATGTCATTTTGCTTTTGTGCAGACATAGAACATATGTTGAACCATTAGTTTCTGGGACTGTTTCATTTAGGAACATAAAAGCATGGAAACAGCCGTTAGTATGTGAACAGAAGGCATGTGTAAGCGTGCATTAAGTGTTCATTCCAGTAGCCCCCAGGGAACTACTGGGTCAGAGTAACTTACTTCTGAAATGCAAATGGTCTATAAATGGTCCCCAAAGAGGAGTACATTTCGGCTTGGTAAACAAAAGCCAAGTATAAAGTGTTTTGAAAAGAAAAAAAAAATCCAAAAAGGCCAGGACAAAATCTCCCTGACCTTTGTGAACATCGTGTTGCCATGACAACAGATTTAAGGGTCTGTGTTTTGGAGCTGGGTAGTAAGTCATTGACACAGCAGAGAATTTATTGACACACCTCTTTGTAAAGGTCACCGGCAGCAGTATAATATGCCGGGGAATGAAACAATGTAGGACTTGGGTAATGATCTATCCAAAGTCTAATCCTGAATTAACTACTTCAGCTGTACAAGTGCCAGCTCCAAGTATAAATTAGAGTTCCTGAGGGCTTGTGCTGTGAGCAGGTTTTTAATCCTTAGATGGTGTTAGAAATTCATGTTGTTAAATGAGACCCAGAACAAATGCTCACTGTGAACACAAGGCACTTGATTCTTGAATCTTCAGCCACAGCAGACCCTCACAGCAATGCACTGTTGGATTTTGTTTTTCCTCAACAAGGCACATTTATTTTCTTTGTAATTCTTTAATTAAACACCACACAAAATAAAAGTTTAAATCTTTTATTTTGGCTACATTATATTGGAAGAGAGGATGATTTGTCTCCTGAGTTCATTATAGTTAACACAGTATACTAAAAGCTTGCCTAATTTCGTCATAGTGCTCAGTGAGGTTTTCCTGTGCATTTTAATCTCTGCAGCAGTAATCAAAGCATTCGTTGTGCAAATTTATCATGTCTGAAGATCTTACCAGCATAGGAGCAGCTTACCCTGTAATGTCAGGACCTTCTCCTGCACTAATGTGGCATTTATATAAATGGAAGAACCGCTGACGAGAACAAAAAGAGGAAAGAAAATGATTTGCCTTTATACCATCTTTTATGATCTTAGAAATTGCCAAAGAAGCAAAAAACCAACAGAGTAATTGTGAAATCATCAGTAGGAGCAACTGCGGAAGCTGGAATCTGTACTGAAAACAACAAATGCTCGAGATCTCAGCGGGTCAGGCAGCATCCATGGAGAGAGAGCAAGATAACGTTTTGAGTCTAGATGACGCTTCATCAGGGCTTCATCTGATTACCACTTCATAGGCCACACTTGTGGCAGAACCTGCCCCTCTTGGATTGGTTTCTTCAATCATCACCAAAAGGGCATGCCATGAAGTTACCCAGGTCTTCATTTGATTTCTTGCATGTCCACTATCCCAGGCAGATGGAAAGACTGTTTGTAGCTTGTGAGAATAATCATTACTGGAAGGTGAGAAATGTGTCAGCTAGTAGCACACAGCAAGTTCCCTAACAAGTAAAAGGATAAATGATTAATTTACTTGTTTTTTTTAGTACTAGTAATATTGGTTGAAGTAAAAGTAAATGTGGGTCAGTACATTAGGGCAACTGCCCACTTCCTTTTCAAACAGGGATATGCGATCTTTTAAAAATGCCATATACGGCAGATAGGTTTCAGTTTAATGTTTTGTTTAGAAGATGTCATCTCTGGCTGTGAAGTATTTCCTCAGCACTGCACAGAGGTATTGGTCTCAATTACATATTCAAGTGGTGAAACTGAATCAAGGATGATACAGGTTTAATTGCAATTGCAAGTTATTAAGATTTTTGGATTAATCTAACACAAATATAACCTTTCCAGTTCCATTGCTACCTTTTAATGTGTGCTATCAGCTAAAATCCTTTAGATCTTACTTATCAGTCTGATTTTCACTTTGAGCGTTCATTAGTTAGATGTAACATTCCTGTGCCATTACATACATTTTCCCTCTGGCATGTGACCTTGTGCACATGCACGTGTAAGAATATACCAGGGGCTTTTGACACTTGTGTCTCAGTTGGTAGCACTTTGTCTCCGAGTCAGAAGGCTGTGAGCTCATACATTTGAACATCAAATAACGTGAGCATAAGAATCTAGGCTGACACTCCCATGCACCGAGTGCTGCACTGATAGAGGTGCTGTTTGTCAGATGGGATATGAAACTGAAGCCCCGTCTGCTTTGTCAGGTAGACATACTTTATTGAGGAACAGCAAGGCAGTTTTTTTCCCCCCAGAATCCTGGTTTATACTCATTGCTCAATCAATGTCAAGAAACAGATTTTTAAGCCAAATCACATTGCAGGGTGGTGGGGATGGGTTCAGAGAGCTTGCTGTGTGCAAATTGGCTGCTGTTCCTACACTACCACAGCTGACTGTACTTGAAAAGTATTTAATTAGGTGGGATGTCCTTACGTCATGAAGGGTGCTACATAAATGCAAGTCTTTCTTGGCTGATTCTCCATCAGAAGTGCCCTTTTAGAGCAGCTTTTCACATCAATCAGTGGTGAAGATGAACAAAGCAGGAGTCCTCTACAATGGTGATGCATGGCAAATGCTTCAATCCAGTGTCTCAACACTGTAATACAGTCATTCCTAAAGCTGCTCCTGCAATTTTGTGAGATAACAAGGTGTGGAGTTGGATGAACATAGCAGGCCAGGCAGCATCAAAGCAGCAGGAAGGCTGATGTTTCAGGACTAGACTCTTCTTCAGAAATGAGGGAGGGGAAGGTGGTTCTGAAATAAATAGGGAGAGAGGGGGAGGCAGATAGAAGATGGATAACTGAAATAAATAGGGAGAGAGGGGGAGGCGGATAGAAGATGGGGCCGCCCCCATTTCAGAAGAAGGGTCTAGGCCCGAAACGTCAGCTTTTGTGCTCCTAAGATGCTGCTTGGCCTGCTGTGTTCATCCAGCTCTGCACCTTGTTATCTCAGATTCTCCAGCATCTGCACTTCCTACCATCCTTGCAATTTCATTCAAGGTTAAATACTTAATAATTGTACAAAAGTAACTGAGAATGTTATACGTTCTGCCCTACAGAACTAAAAAGGTAGTTACTTAGCTTCGCTGTATTAGATCCAAAGTCCACAATATTTATCCATGGCCTCATGCAGACATGTAGTTCTGCAAGCATCCAATTAAATAGACACTCCTTGAAGATATGCAAGGAAATTTGATATAATTGTGGATGGAACAAAATCAAAGCTAACTTTGGAAAGTAATTTAGGTCTGAGACAGATGACATCTGATCTTTATCCGTTTAACTGGAAAATCCTTGTTTAACGCCTGGAGCTCACTAATGTGTCTAGCTGCTGCAGTCGTTAGAAACAATACCACCTCTAATGAAAGAAATGTTTTATCACACACCACCAATAGTTCAAATAGATTTAAACAGCACTGGATAGAGTTTATATTACATGCCTAAAGGATGGGTTTAATTGATGAAAGAATGCCTTTAATGAAATGGATCAGAAGGTCAGCTTCTGCTTAAATACCACCCAGGGCTTGGTTAAAATAGACAGGTAGGACTTGTTACAAAATCAGTGAATTAATTTTGAGAAATGCAGACAATTGCCTGGAATAGACTGACAATTTGTGTTTTGCAATTGAAGAATATAATAATCCACTAGGATAATATTTTTCAGCTTTGTCCTTTTCATGTAAAATGTATCTTGGAATACGTACATAGAAATATCTTATAATTCCTTGATGTTTTACCTTTGATTTGTGATTTAGGGAATGCTCTGTGAACCTACAAAGAGGTGACTCAGAAGCCTGCTCCTTGGCAAAGCACCGATTTCATTTCATCTCGTTTAATTATCAGGTCAGCTCAACCTAGTGTAGGAAATTGTTTCTTCTGACTCTCAATACAATCAGATTCTTTACTGCACTGTAGTTATTAAGATGTTTTATAACCCACGTTCCAAAAATCAAAGGTATAGCTCCATCCTCACTGGGTTACTCTGAATGTCTTGGCTGATACTAGCATCATGCTTACTGACAACATTAATCATGGAAGCTCGAGATTCAACTCCATGCTTGTGTTGAGTTTTATTATCAGTTTGGGTGGGAGGCAGGGGAAATAAAATTGTCAGCTCCCAGACAGCAAAGTAAATATAGAAATCTGCCAAGGTTTCTGCTCCTGATGTACAGCACATGTGAAAGTCAGGCAATAACAAGATGAAGCACATCGATCATTTCCCCCATTATCAAGTACTTTGCCTGCAGTCACTGGGTGGAATTTAATGGAGGTCTCAACTCCCATTGGGATAGCCATGACAGTACGACGTCAACTCACTTCTTTTTGGGATGGGTTGCTGAATTAAGTACCCATCCACACATTACTAGATAACAGCAGGCCTTCTGTGAGCAGGAGTGTGTGCGTGTGCGGGTGTGTGCGTGTGCGTGTGCGTGTGCGTGTGCGTGTGCGTGTGCGTGTGTGTGGAATTTTTCCGAATATTTATTCACATGAAATGGACATTGGTGGCTAAGTCAGCATTTATTGCTGACCAATGAAACTGAGTGGCCTGCTGGGCCAGTTAAGACTCAATCGCTTTGCAGTCGGTCTGGAGTCACATGTGGACCAGGTAAGAGCATTTCCCTTACAAAACATTAATGAACTAGATGGATTTTATTTTTACCACAAATAACAGTAGACACTAGTCACCATCAGGCTAGCTATTTATTACAGGTTTTTTTTTAAGAAACTGAATTCAAATTTCACCATCTGCTGTGGTGGGATGTGAACGCAGGTATCCAGAGCATTAGCCTGCGACTCTGCATCACCATTACACTACACCACTGCCCCTCACCCTGTTCTGCCCACTATCGGTTGCTGGCAGAAATTTTTTTCTCTTTATTCATTCATGGGATGAGGGCGTCACTGGCCAGGCAGTATTTATTGCCTGTCTCCAATTGCCCAGGGGGCACTTCACAGTCAACCATGTTGATGTGCGTCTGGAGTCACATGTAAGCCATGCCAGGTGAAGATGGCAGATTCCTTCCCTAAAGGATATTAGTGAACCAGATGGGTTTTTCCAACAATCAGTAATGGATTCATAGTTATCACAAGGCTCTTAATTCCAGGTATATTTTGTTGAATTAAAATTCCACCATCGGCCTGGTAGGATCCGAATCCAGAATGTTATCCTGGTCTCTGGATTAATGGCCCAACGATATTATCAGAGGGGCAGAATCAGAGGGAGGCAGTTCTTTCCTGAGCTGAGAAGCAGAATTGTCAAGGGAGCCAGGTCACAGCTGAATGATCGAAGTGTGCATGATCGGGGTCAGCAGTAAGGGCGGAGGAATTGCTCACTGCGAGCACCTTCTCCTTCCCAATCCCCTCAATTAGGCAGAGCCAAGTCTTGAACAAGGGGTCCCATATTCCCCTGCAGGTCTGCAGGCAACACAGGCTTCACAAGCTGCTTGCGGAGTGAGTCCCTTGCCTGCCATTCAGTGAATACCAGCAGCAGAGGGAACATCATTGACAACTGAAGGGCCTCAACAGGCAGCTGGGCAGGAAGGCTGTCAAATGGCCTTCCTACCATGGGCTGAATCAAGGCCGGAGGCTGGCAGCATATCCCCCAGCACTTAAACCATCATAACAGCTTCTATCCAACAATCTGAGAGGAAAGGGATATTGCTAATCATTGTTTAAGTACAAGAAAGAGTTTAAAATGTAAATTTCAACTTTTTGACCCTGCTTTCTCATACACAAACAAATGCTGGTGTACAAAACCCATAAAAGACTTATCTGTGACCTACTGTTAATATATCATAATCGTGGACAACTCCACTTGTACTAAACAGGGATCCTTCCCAGTCTATCACAGATATTTTCTTAAAATTGTTATAAATGGAATGGCATATGGTAGAAGAGCTTGAGGCAGTGATTTATTTTGCTTTCCCTTGCAAACCCAGAGGAAGATGGAAGAGAAACGTAAGAATTGCACACATAGCAGGGGAGGGCAACAGAACCGGAAGACCTAAGTAGAAATAAAAATTAATAGTTGACCGTGGTGAGAAATCTGATATTATGGAAATACACACAGCCAGATTGTTACAGAAAGATGAGTGAACACTTCCAATGCAAATCACTCGTCAGAATTCAGTCGTTACAGGAGAATGGAGAAATGTCTGTGAAATATCTTCACCAAAAGTAAAAATAGTGATAAACTGTTATCACATTTATTTATATAATGCATGGATGACTGATGTGAAGATGAAGAGATAAAAACTTTGGTCACAATAACTTTATATTTTATATAACCTTCTAGTTGTTTTTATATTAGTTTATTTCAGCTAACTTTGCTGCCACCATGAACTAAGCTACTTCCATGATCTCAAGCCTGTATTATTGGATTGAACCTCATTTGGATGTGAGGTGTCTGTATAACACTCTTAAGGCTGCTCTCCTTAAGCAGAATGTTGCTATTCTGTATCTGCTGCATCCTGCCTTCAACTCTTCTGAGAATATCTATTGTCTGACTGTCTATAGATCCTGCAAAATTCCTTATTTAGACTGTAAGATATAGGAAGCTAATGACTAACATGGTTCTTCTATTCTTCTCTTCTGAGAGATGCAATAGCATGTAGCTTGTGGTGTGACAGTTAGGTATCAAGTATAATACATCAACATATTCATTTCGATTATACTACGTTAGTAATTTCGAAACAACGCGGAAAAGGGAGAAAATTAGAAGGAGAATATTTGAACAAGGTGCGAGAATACTTGAAAATCCTTGAAGAGTTAACCCCACTGCTGGAATGCTTTTAAAGTGTAATCACTGTTGTATGGTAGGAGATTTGACAGACAAGCTGGACACAAACTCCTAAAAAACAGTAATGAAAATGAAATTATTATTTACATCCTATTGATAAAGAAAATCAAAGCTTCAGTTCATTAATAGTTTAACCTATCATATCATTATAATTTTTAAAATGTTTACATAGCTTTCAAATTTAACTGTTTTTCCTAATTCTACTTTTGTGGAAAAATGATGCCAAACTCTGAAAAGCTGACAAATAGTGGTTACAAAAACTACTTCCTTTTTGATACAAAGATTTGAGGAATTAAAAGCTATATGGGAAATACTGTCTTAACGCACAAATAACTCTAATTTGACTCTAAATGGCTTTGAACACTACACTCAAACAACTACTCTTCACATGTCCTCAGGCAATAAAAACATACCAATTCCTGGACAAATGGGAGATGACATTGCAGAGGAACTCTTCTTAGTCCTCTTTCAACGTGCAAACATGTACATTTTCTAGCAGGGTCAGCTGATAGGGATCCTTGGCCAAGCTTCAATATTCCTACCCCAGAGCATTAAGACCAATTGCATCAAACTTGCTGAGATTCATTAATTCAGCACAGGCCAGAGACCAAAACAGGGTTCTTTTAATAATCACAATCCTGTACTTTATCCACTGGACCATTCTGGAAACCCCCGGCTGTCGTATTTTCATGAAACTTGAGTACGATGGTTTTGATAAGTGTGGAAAACTTCTGATACTAAAATTTAAATCAAAAAGTCTTAAACCATCAAATGATAAGAGGAATAGCATCAGGTTATTTCAGCTGTACTTGTCCAACTTTTGTACATTATCCTTTACATTTTGGCAGAAACTCTGAGATGCAGCCTGTGGAGATTTGTATCAATCTTTGGAAAGGCAGACTTGCAGTAAAAGATTTGCTTTGCCTTTGCGTATTACTGTATATTATTACAGAGCACCAAACGAACAATAAATCATTTAAGAAAGCTTGGTATAAAGCTAAATAACTATATAATAACAGCAACATGGTCTTACTGGAGGTTAATCAATTCTTGGAGTCTTGACGTTGCTGCTTTCAGCCTCGAACAAACAGTCCATTGTAACATTTTTGCATTGCATCCAACAAAACACAGAATGCATAATTCAGGAAATGCTAAATCAGTTCAGTGCTTTATTCTGTTCTTCTGTGACACTTCGATCTATACATGAACAAGGTCATACATCAGAGGATGTAAATTGGATGACCCTATTGCAAATTCTTTTGCATTTTTAACATCCAGGGTAATCCTGCACCTGAAGGAACCATCACAAACAAAATCATTGTTTGCCTTTATTTTTACATTCTTCATTAGATAATTATCAGAATCACAAGTTTAGGTTTAACATTACGCTAAAACCATGACAAAAAGAAACTGCAAAAACATTAATATTGTATTTCATGAATAAAAGCTGGGATAAATAAACTCCGGTCTACAGAGACTAATAATTTGAAAAAAACGTTGGGATTTCAACTAATCTCCTGCTGCCAAATATTCTCAATACCCTGGCATCTGCTCTAGTTTACCATTACATCCAAATTTGCTGGATGCCTAACCCTCAAATTATCACTGACAGCTGGAAATCAAATTCTTAAGAATACCCCTGCAAAAATTATTCTTCATCAGCTTTGCCAAATGTTAGTTATGCTCTTTGGATTTTTGTTTTGGGAGGGATGAAACTCAGCCAGAGATGTGTGTGATGCAAAAATGTTCAGAAATGATCTTTGCTGGCCAATTCTAGCTTCAACGTCTTTTTAAAACAACAGAAAACACATGGCTACTGTTGGGATTTATTTTGGGTTTTGAAAGCTTTTGGATGTGAGCTTCAATTTGAAGTCAAGATGTCTCAACGATTTCAGACTTCCATTAAACCATTTTCTCATCTCATTACAATGCCAACAAATAGATTATGTCCTTTCTGATGTGGAAAGCCTTCCAAACCCATGACCACTTCCAACTGGACGGACAAGGGTAACAGAAACATGGAAGCACCATCACTTGCAAGTTCCCCTCCAGCCACTCACCATCCAGACTTGAAAATGTATCACTGTTCCCTTAGTGTCGCTGGGTCAAACTCCGGATACTCCCTCCCTAACAGTAATGTGGGTGTACCTACACCAAATAGACTGCAGTGGTTCAAGTAGAGAGCTCTCCATCATCTTCTCCTGGGCAACTAGGGATGGGCAACAAATGTTGGCTCATTCAGTGCTGCCCACATCCGATGAATGAAAAAAAATACGCTGCCATCTTTAGTGATGAGTAAGAAACATCCTGATAGGAAGAAAATATCTTCCAAACACGATTGATAACATAATCAAACTTCATGTTAGTTTTGAGAGAGTGAGAAGTGTCACAAATCAAAGTCTTAAACTTGAGTGAAACCAACTGTAATGAGTCAGAAAGTGACCAAACAAGCATGTGATTGGGCTTTTAACAAGTAAACCCATGAGCAAGGGTAGCATTCAAAAGCGTTTTTGATGTATTAGATGTATGAGGGATGCACTACAGCTTGAGGCAGCTGCTGGAATGGCCCAATGGTTTATTATCATTGTCCCTGCTAGATGGCACAGTGATTGGCACACACACAGGAACACAGGTTTGCAGCACCCATATCCCACAAAGCAACAGAATGACAGCTTAGAGATTAAATGTAGGTAGAATGGATGAATGACAGCGGTCATTCCCCAGCTTTTGCTAGTCTGGGCAGCTCCTCAACATTGCATGAGGAGACGGCAAAACAGAAGCTGAAACCTCTTCTTATGTTTTCTCTCCAGTTTGTCCTCCACTCCAGTCTGTCAGATCCATGAGCTGATCCAGGGCAGGTTGTGTAATAATGTGGAGTGTGGTGGGTACAGGGAATGTTCTGTGGCTGCTCCCTCTGCCCAGCCAACAACTCACCAAGTGTGCATTTAATAAACAAGTGACTGTCCATCCCAAGTGCTTGCTCTGAATGGGCTGTAAACACTGTTGGGCACTGTGTCTGTGCACAGCCTGCACAAATGACTGGTAATCTGGGCATGTATATATCGAAAAATGCACAGCACCAACTGCACATGTGCAGGTGACCATCTTTGTCATCTTGAATTTGTTACATACACTCCATTTGGCCTCAGTATAGCCAGGAGCTGGACATGTGTAAAAGCCATTGGACTAGATGTTCGACATCAAGTGAGTATTATAAAGATTAATTGTAAATATTGTAATTGTAAATAACATGTTGTATTGGAAGAACTAATCTGGTTTGTATCTTATGTAATATCAATTTTGAATAGTCACTCAAAATTTTATGAATAAAGTAAGTTTTTGGAGAAAAAAATTGGTATAATACATAACAAGTGTATGCCCCTTAAAGACCATGTCTCCACTCTGTAATTAAGTATGGTTAACAAGTCAGTCAAGATACAAAATCAAGCTAAAAGGAGCCTATCCGAAGGCAAAGCAATGTCAAAATCCAAAAAAATTGCAAGAGCTACAACTAGTAACAAAGGTAATATAAAAATGTATAAAAAGTTGGAAAAAAAACTTTCTGAAGGATTTCATGTCTGACAATTAATGTTTTTTGCAATGTATTGAGAGAATGAGTGACAAAGGAGATTCAGACCCATTAAGAAAGAGACAAAGGTGACACTATAATTGGAAATAATAAAATAATTAAAAGAATTTATTTCCATAAATCTTCGCAGTAAAGGAAAAGGAGAAAATACCATAGTACAAAGAGAAGGAATGTATTGAATTTGTTTCAGGTTTTTAAAAACATGGGACATAAGGTAGACAAATCTCCAGGACCTGACCATTTCCATCCAAGGTATGAAGAGAAACAAGCGAGCAAGTTGCTGTTTCATTAGTTATAGTTTTCCTCACTTACTGCATGCTGAGTCTTGCCCGGCAGATTTCAATTGAACAATGTAATCTCTAATTGAGGTGGACATTAAAAATTAAATAGATACTTTTTGTGCAGGGATGGTGTCTCTACATCTGTGTCGGAATATCTGGGTTCAAGTCTTATTCACCATGTCGGTATGTCATAACTTGTCACAACCGGTTAAGGGTAATTTTAAAATATAAAATTAATTACCCATTTTGTAAGACACTCAAGCTGGGAGGTGTGCAGAAAGAAAGTGGGAAAAATGTCCGATTACAAACAAAAACTTACAGATATTCAAAACAAGGCAAGTAAAGACTTACAGAAAATCAGAAGATAACTATGGGTAAGGAAGGCCATTTTGTTTATTTTGAATCTATAAAGAACTTTTGGCACCCCTACTGTAGTTCTTCTTAAATATTCTTTGTATCTCTCTCAGATCAACTCTGCTGATCCACCTGGAAGGCCATGGTTTGTGGTGATCACTCTGTGATGGAGAATTTCTAGCGTGCTTAAACCTGCCTTCGCCTGCATTAAATTTTCAACTTTCTGACTGACTTATCATGAAAGACTTGAAAGACTCATATTTACATTGTGTTTTACACACCAACCAGATGTCTTGAAGTACTTCAAGGTATACCTTTTAAGTATAGTAACTGTTACAATATTAGAAACTTGTCATTATTGTATTTAGGGATTAAGACACTGTGAATGATGTGATGCACATCATTAGGTTTAAATACCACAGAATGGCCAGGGTGAGATCACTCTTGAAAAAATTACACTAGACTACACTAAAAAGCCTCTACTCTCTGGAAGACACAAAGTGACCATCTGGAGAAGAACGCATGAGGAAGCTAAATTAGTCATTACGTAAATGTCAACTATATGTCAGAGCCATATATTGCAGCATTTGACATTAATGTATGATAAGTAGTGTCACCTTGAAGTCTAAAAACTGAAGACAGATCTTGACTTAACCTTTTCCTCAACCAGTCTGTAAAAATCCCTAATATGTGCCATCAATCCATATGATAAAAATAATTTGTACTCAGCAAACCCCCACAATCAGTGAAAATGAACAGCTAATCTTTTCTTTTAATGCTGATTGTGAGATAAATAATAACAAAGGATAACAGGGATAAATCTCCTGCTCTCCTTTTGAAACAGGATCTTTTGGCTCAGTCAGATGAGGCCTCAGTTTAACATCTCAACCAAAAGGCAGCATCTCAGACAATGCTGCATCCCCCCAGCATTGCACTGGAATGTCAGCCTTCACTTTGTTTGGGCACAAACCCTGGATTAGGATTTTAACCTGGAATCCTATGCTTTGGAGGTAATAGCACTGCCAATTAAAGCACAGCTGATACAAAATATAATTTAGCCTCAGGCAATTATTTAGATCCATCGTTGTCGTTTCACTTATTCTGATATTCCACTAAAAGGTCATAAATCAATTGCCTCCCTTACAAGCTGAAACAGTCCAGTGTCTCCAGATTTCTCTGGTGTCTTAATTTGCTGACAGGTTTCGTGATGTGGCTGTGCTCTGAAGTACCGGAATATCTTGTGTCTGTGATCAGCTACAGCATTATACAGTTTGAACATGAGCATGGTTTCCTCTGACTTATCCTTTCCTGGCAATGCAGTTCAACACTCCATTTGCTTTGTTGACACTGCTCTGCAGTGACTCTATGTGTTGAATGTCAAGTCCACCAGGATGCCTAGATCTCTTTCAACTTCATCATTAACTATTTAAACATTTTTTTTCTCCCTATGGAGGAAGGGAGAAAAAACATTGAGGAAAGTAAATGAGAAAAAAATACAAGGCTCAGTGACGATATAAAAAGATGTTGAAGTAACTAATGGGCAAGGCTGGTGACCCAGAACAGGCAGCCATGGAGACAGTACGGGATGCAATGTTTTCCTTTCTTAGAAAACGGCATGGGAGATCATACAGTACATAGAGTCTTAAAGACCAATTTGCAATTGCAAACATCCACAGTCAAAATTCCCTTTAATTGTGGAGAGGAAACAAATTAGGTGCAACAAAAATAAAGTTAAAGGTTGGAATTTTAGTCTTCACTGGAGCTGAGCTCAGAGACATACAGGAACTAAAAATAGCCTGTTTGCCCCCTCATGGCAGTTCCCCAGTCCCATTCAGCCCCCCAGGCTGTGTTCTTGGAGGTGAGATGGGGCTGGCAGGGGAGCACTTAATGGGAGCACCATCAGCCTCAGCTTTACTACAGGTATGTGAGGTCACTTTAGATGCTGGATGTGGCCCCTCTGTAGCAGACATGGTGGAGGTGGGGCAACTGCATATTCTCCCATTGCCCAACCCTTCCCACCTCCTCCACCCTGGCCTGGCGACAAAACCTATTTTTAAAATGTAAGTCTTAAAAGAATCTGGAGGTCATTGCCATTTCAAGCTGGTCCTATTCTTCATTTATCTTCTAACTACGGGTTTCAAACTCAAAGGCATTTCATTGACCCAGCTTCATGAGCCTGGTGTAATTGGTCACACTCCCACCCTGCGACCATGAATGAACTGGGTCACACTCCCACCCTGCGGCCATGAATGATCTGCTCCTTGACGTATCACGGGAGTGACTGCTTCCCACACTGTTTGAACATTTGGCTTCTATCTAAGCCCAACAACAGAGTCTGGAATCCCACCAGGAAAATCCCACCCTGCATTTTGTAAAGGAATGAATATTCCAGGCCGCAACCTATAATAACTTCATCATGTTTTTATTCATTTACAGAATGCGATCATTTCTGTCATTTGTTGCCCATCCATGAATTCTCTTAAGAAGCTGGTGGATAACCAATTATTTGAAGACATTCAAGTGCATTACAAAACCATGTTACAGAGCAATTACCCGCTACCACCTTTCTGTCGGTCTGAAGTCACAAGTGGGCCAGCAAGACTGAGTTAAGATGACAGAGCTCCCTCTCTAATTAGTGAAGCAGATTGTTATCTTGCCAACCAATCTGGTAACTTCATGGGCATGATTATTGATACTGGATATTTAATGCAGATTTATTTAATTGACTAATTTAAACTCCCCAGCAGTCAGGATGGGATTTGAGCTCACATTACTGGATTTAAGTCCGATGTCATGATTGAAGAGCGTAACAAGATGGCATCAATAAAATGTAATCACCAAGAAATTTAATAGGAAATTCAGAGGAAACATCTGCATCTAAACAGCATGTGTAATTTACTGCCACAGGGAGTAGTTGAAGTGCGTCATATAGACGCATTTAAGGGGAATGTAAATGAGACGTTGGGTGATTACAATCATGGATTTAGATAGAAAGCTAAAAGGAGGAAGCTCCAGTGAAGCATTAATTCTGGCATGGGCTAGTTGGGCCAAATGGCCTATTTCTCTATGACATATTTTTGCAAATTGCTAAATTATTGCACGCTGCGCTTTTCTCTAAGCCATACAGCAACCTGAAGGTTCCTGCACAGGTCACAAACTAATGGTCACACTTCAAGTAAATGTGTTTGTGCAGCTGTGCAAAAAGATTTAAATGGGCCATGCATTTAAACAAATTTTCCACGCACAAGAGTCTAGCATTCTTTTGATAAATGCAGTATGGAGCTAAACATCACTTGTCATAAGATATTTACCTCTCCGTCCCATCCACTGGAACCAATTTCATGATGATGTTGTTACAACGCTGCTTTGTTTCGCACCGCTCTGCAGAAAATACTGCGCAGAGACTTTTTTTGGCATGTCAAAAAGAATCCAGTCAATATAATACAATTGTTGTAATACCACTGTCAAACTGTGGTGAGGTTTTTATATCAAAGAAAGGATTCATTCTGTAAGATTCTTCGGTGCAGACTGGCCTATTAGCGCAGAAGAAGGCTGTACAAACAGGCAAGAAAATTTTGCTCAGAAAACCAGTCATAAACAATCAAAAGTGTCTTGAAGATTAAGGAGGCGTTGTGGCATTAAAGCACCACTAATTTGATTGAATGTTCCACATTCCATAATACCTATAATTTGATAGGAACTTGCATTTATACAAACACCTTTAACACAGTAATATGGTCCTAAGCACTTCCCAGGAATATCAGCAGAACAAAATTTGCACGGTTGAAAATTACAGAAATGCAGTGGTTCGATGTAAGGTAATGTGACAGGTCTTGTAATGCAGAGGCCTAGGTTAATACTTTGATGTTAATGGGGTCAAATCCCACCAAGGTAGTTTCTGGAATTTAAATACAATTAATAAATATGGAACATGGAGCTAGCCTCAGTAATGTTGGCCATGCTTGTGTTAAAATCTAGCCAGCTATCTCATGTTCTTTTGGGAAGGAAATCTGGCCACCCTTACCCAGTCTATGACTCCAGGCCCCATAGCAACCTTACCTGCCTTCATGAAATGAGAAGCCACTCAGATCAAGGGTTATTAGGAGTGGACAACATACGTTGGTCTTGCCACTTCCCCATGAAAGAATAAAAAAGAAGGGGTCAGTTTTAAGGAGCATCTTACAGCAGAGGTTAAGGAGCTACATTAGGAGTATCAGAGCATCAAGAGAAAGAGTGAATGTGTAAAAGAATGAATGAATAAGCAAGGGTATGAGTTTGCTGTGTAATCCAAACCTTCTTTCCCATCTTGAAAAGTTAACAAACAAGACAGAAACAATTTAACAATTGTGGACACAGAAATTGTATCACTTTGCTAAGCTAGGAGAATAGCATAGAATTCTCATTATAATCCATTTCACACTCTGAAAGGAAATACCTCTCTTGCCCTGGGTTAACAAAGGATCACTACCAAACTCAACAGTCACCGAGATAATAAAATGTGAGGCTGGATGAACACAGCAGGCCCAGCAGCATCTCAGGAGTACAAAAGCTGACGTTTTGGGCCTAGACCCTTCATCAGAGAGGGGGATGGGGTGAGGGTTCTGGAATAAATAGGGAGAGGGGGGAGGCAGACCGAAAATGGAGAGAAAAGAAGATAGGTGGAGAGAGTATAGGTGGGGAGGTAGGGAAGGGATAGATCAGTCCAGGGAAGACGGACAGGTCAAAGAGGTGGGATGAGGTTAGTAGGTAGGAGATGGAGGTGCGGGTTGGGGTGGGAGGAAGGGATGGGTGAGAGGAAGAACAGGTTAGGGAGGCAGAGACAGGTTGGACTGGTTTTGGGATGCAGTGGGTGGAGGGGAAGAGCTGGGCTGGTTGTGTGGTGCAGTTGGGAGAGGGGACGAACTGGGCTGGTTTTGGGATGCGGTGGGGGAAGGGGAGATTTTGAAGCTGGTGAAGTCCACATTGATACCATTGGGCTGCAGGGTTCCCAAGCGGAATATGAGTTGCTGTTCCTGCAACACGGGTGGCATCATTGTGGCACTGCAGGAGGCCCATGATGGGCATGTCATCTAAAGAGAATGGGAGGGGGAGTGGAAATGGTTTGCGACCGGGAGGTGCAGTTGTTTATTGCGAACCGAGCAGAGGTGTTCTGCAAAGCGGTCCCCAAGCCTCCGCTTAGTTTCCCCAATGTAGAGGAAGCCACACCGGGTACAGTGGATGCAGTATACCACATTGGCAGATGTGCAGGTGAACCTCTGCTTAATATGGAAAGTCATCTTGGGGCCCGGGATAGGGGTGAGGGAGGAGGTGTGGGGGCAAGTGTAGCATTTCCTGCGGTTGCAGGGGAAGGTGCCAGGTGTGGTGGGGTTGGAGGGCAGTGTGGAGCGAACAAGGGAGTCACGGAGAGAGTGGTCTCTCCGGAAAGCAGACAAGGGTGGGGATGGAAAAATGTCTTGGGTGGTGGGGTTGGATTGTAGATGGCGGAAGTGTCGGAGGATGATGCGTTGTATCTGGAGGTTGGTGGGGTGGTGGGTGAGAACGAGGGGGATCCTCTTTGGGCGGTTGTGGCGGGGGCGGGGTGTGAGGGATGTGTTGCGGGAAATGCGGGAGACGCGGTCAAGGGCGTTCTCGACCACTGTGGGGGGAAAGTTGCGGTCCTTGAAACACCGTGATCTGTAAAAACCGCTGTCTGAGGTCTTCCAGCTGAAGTTAAATGAGGGTTTGTTCAGTTCTTGGAACCTCCCAGTGGCTCAAACGTATGTAAATATTGTTTTGTGTATGTAAGAGATGCCTTTGGTTTGTTTAGATAGAGTCAAACTCCAAAGTTCATTTGGTTCTCCATATGCAAAGTCTTTACAGTAGCGAACTGCTATAGTGACCATGTGTACATATAAAGAGCTTTTTATGAATAAGGTATACTTACAAAGTGAAAAAAGTATCACCTGTTAAATACATATCACAAAGAGGCACAAATACGAGATTCTGCTTCATGGTTTCTTTGTAATTAAAAAGTGAATGGAAAATCATTTCAGAGTGTCTTCCGTCTACAGACTGTCACTTTTGTAATTAATTCAAATGAAGAAAAATATATGGCAGAGTAGATGAGGCTCAGTTATTTGCACTTACGTCATCTCAAGCTGGACTGCTGTCTTTTTGCGATTTATGTGCTCTTTTCTGGCAATGACAGATCCCAGTTTTAGACAAAAACAGGCTCTGTTTTTACAGGATGACAATGTAACAAATTACGTACAAATAGACAATTTTAATCAAGAAATGTTGCGAGGATGATTTGGACAGTATTTGCCACAGTTTAGAATGAATCTTTGCTAAGGACAGTAGAGGAAGTTATATTTTGTACTGATATATCTGATTTTGGTGTTCCTGGCAAACTATAAACCCTTAATTATAAACTAACATACATCATAAACATCAGCATCCTGTTTACCATACTTTTGTCCTCGACTAGCATGAATAATGCCATCGACAAATGTAATGAGAAACATATTTGGTAAAAGTAACATCACCCTTCCTATGTACTAACAGTAAAATTTAGTTAAAATCCAGAACATAGTAGTTATATGTCTTTTCTCCTCCTGCAAAAGTTATCAGGCGTTAGTCTATATTTAAAATACTTTCTATATTTCCTTGACAACTGTGACTAACCTTACGGGATCAAGTTTTCTAATGTACAGATGACAGAATCTTGATACAGGAGGTTCCAAGATGACCTTTGTCCCCTTTTTCCTGACACTACTGTTTGCCTCTGATAAGATCCGGAGAATGCAAAAGGCTCCATTCACACTTCAGTGATCAAAAACAAGAGGTAATCAATGGCTTTCTACACAACAAGGAAAATAAAAATGGACCAAAAGGAGTTTATAGAGTTCATTCAATCTCTCCATCTGTGAACGTACTAATAATTACCTAATTTGTAACAAGCTCCAGTTAGGGTACCTCAAAAGCCCCAAAGACACTTTGACTACAGTAAATTGAGCTTGCGCGAGATGTTTTCTCTCATATAATTCTCATTAAACAGTCGGTCTCATGTCAACCATGTGGATCGGGTAAGGCGAAATGTATGTACTTGTCAAGGATGTTGAATGGCTGCATTTGTAATCCTGATTGTCAGGGAGCTCCCATTGAGGAAATCATTTCAAAAAGGACTTTTGAAGATCTCAATAGGCTTCCACTTTGTGCCACTAAATGTCATACTTTCAATTTTAATTAGACGATGCCAAACATTGATAGGAAATTGTCCTAGACTTATTAAATTGCCTTCACTATACAAACGTACCCCTTGTTTTTGTATTTTATGTGAAAAACCTTTGAGAAACGATAGAGCACTTGTTCAGCAATGAGACAATACTAAACGTTTGATCTTTAGTGAGCTCTTCATTTTACAATGGGACCATAAAGGCACAGTGGAAAGATTTCAGTAACAGTCAGTTTGGTACAGCTATGTTTCTTTTCATTATGCGAGGAGACTGAAGTAGATGGCATTAACAGAACTCTCAGATCCTGAAAAGCAGACACAAAAGAAGAGTTTCAGAATCAGGTTACTGTTGCTTTAAACCAGTAGAGAAAGTCTTTAGGTTACAGGGTACATAGCATTGGCGAAAAAGAAGCAAATACACCAACATTCCATTGGATTAAGACTTTTTTTTAATGTAAAAAGCTAATAGATGGATAGATGTCTGCAAAATACTGATGATTTGTTTAGTAATCTTTATTGCTTAAAAGCGAGAATTAACAATCAACACAAAACATTAAAATCCTGGTGGTGTCTATAACTGCTACTACATACATGATTTGTTAGGGACATCTTGTCATGCACAAGTCACAGGAAATGCATTCACTGCTTTTCCATCTGCAGGGATGCTTAAATGTCAATCAATTTAATGGATTAGTGGCTTAAGTTTCAGGAAGAGTAAAATTGGATGAAAAATGTAGGCTCTTCCAGGGAGATCTACATCCCATAAATGCATAAATCAAAATTGTACACTATCCAACTCATAATTTGCAAAATCTTTCTAAACATGCAGAGATACACTCTCCTGATCTTCTGCTGCTCCTAATGTGGTTCACAGAATCTCTCTCACCACACATACACACACTCCAGATACTCCCACTGGATTTCTTCCTTAGCATGCTCCATTAGACCTGGCTTGCTCTTAAAACATAACTGTCAGCTTCAAAGCTCAGTACTATTAACCCCCTCACCCAGCCTCCCCATTTTTCTTCATTCACCTGGACATGATTTCAGGCCATTTCAATTGCTCAGTTTCTCTCGCGCACTGACTGTCCATTTCACTATCTCATAGTCTTTATTCTTGGCTTTTGATGGTTCTTGTCCTTTTCAGCAATTTTGGAATCAAAATCAAATCTGTAGAGTCTTACCAAGATGCTGTACGAGAGAAAAACTAACACATGGAAGCACGAGGAAGTCTGCAAGGAAAAAGGGATTTAAATACAGAAATAAAGCTAGTGGGAACAAAAACAAAGTTGCTGGAAAAGCTCAGCAGGTCTGGTATCATCTGTGGAGGAGAAAACAGAGTTAACGTTTCAGGTCTAGTGACCCTTCCTCAGAACTCAGTTCTGAGGAAGGGTCATCGGACCTGAATCATTAACTCTGCTTTTTCCTCCACAGATGCTGCCAGACCTGCTGAGCTTTTCCAGCAACTTTGTTTTTGTTCCTGATTTACAGCATCTGCAGTTCTTTTGGTTTTTATAAAGTTAGTGGGATTCCTTACATTTTAAACAAAATTTCCCTCCAATAATGGAGTAAAAAGTGAGTTAAAGAAGCAAACTGTCTGATGACATTTACTTAGAAGGTTGTAAAAATGCATAGTTTGTAGGTTCAGTGAAAGGGTACTAACAATTTCATTCCAAAGTAAATGAAAGTCTTTATTTGGATTTTAAAATAACAATTTTTGAAACCTGGACAATTATGAGCAGACAGACCGATCATTTCATGAAACAAAATGTGAATGGATCCATGGCATTCTACAAACTGGAGTCTAAATAAGCAATTACTTTGAAGTTCCACTTCCCAGGTTTGGGTAGAACAGAATTGAGTACAATAAGCTCAGTTATGAATTTTGTCACTAAAAAAAGAGATTAGTTGTAAGTTATGAATTGAAATGATTTAAAGCAGCAGTATCATTTTCAGAATGTGCTAGGGATAGAATAAGGAATCTGAAAATACCACAACTAAATCTCCAGAGAGACAAGGTAAAGCTAAGTGGGTGTACAGCCACAGAAATTTCTCTTCCTTCTTTTAAATTTTAAAGAAAGGATACAATTGATAGACGCAACAAGAAGTTTTCTCAAGAAAGATGAAGGAATGGCACGCATTCAAAATTAGCATTTGCTCTTTGTTTTCACTGAAGACTGTGGGACTGGAATTGAAAAAGCAGAAGAGGAGGAGGTTAAACTATTAGAAAGGAGAGCCTCAGATAAGGAATTGCTACAGTAAATAAACTGTTTAAATTTCAAATGGCAAAGAAACAGGGATCTACAGCCACACACCCTAAAATGCTGACCAGAACCTCTAATATTCCCTGATATGGAAGGAGTTGAAAGTGGTAGATTTGATGCAGTTGCACAATGGATTAAGCTGAAACCAAAAGAATTGCAGATACTGGAAATCAGGAACAAAAACAAACCAACTGGGCTCCTATCATTTACTCCATACACACCACTGCGTTGCACCCCGGCCCAGTCTTCTGCTTAAAAAAAAACTACTTTTTCCCTAGCTACTACTAGTTCTAAAGAAGGCTCTCTGGATCTGAAACATTACCTCTGATTTCTCTCCACAGACGCTGCGAGACTTGCTGAGCTTTTCCGGCAATTTCTGTTTTTGTAATGGATTAAGCAGGCAGGCTAACATCGGCAGTGCTTAAACTGCTAACCTAGACTGCAGAAAGGACCGCCATCAAAAGAACAAAGGCAGAGGCCTGGAGTATTTTCATAAATACCGTTTCAGGACCTGGAAGGTTCTAGCAGAAATAACGGTGAAGAGAATTTAGTATAGCTTTTAAAAGAGTAGATCAATATTTGAAGAGGTAGTGACGTAAAAAAGAATGACAGTAAGAGGCAGCGGAACAGAAGACATTGGTCAGCTCTTTATAAGAATGAGTGTGAGGAGCTAAGTGGTCTAAGTTCATAAGAAATAGCAGAGTAGAGCATTCACGCCATTGAGCCTGCTCTTCCATGCAAAAGAAGTGATGGCCAATCTGGATGTGGCCTTCACTCCACTTTCCTGACTGTCTCCCATATCCTTCAGCTTCATTGTCAACCAAAAAGATGTCTAGGTTAGCCTTGAATAATCCACCAGCCACCACTGCTCTTTGACAACAAGAACTACAAACATTAACAACCCTCAGACAAAACAAAAATCCTCTTTACCTCCATCTTAAAAGGCTGACCCCTTACTTTTACATTGTATACTCCAGTTCTAGATTTAAGTCCCTTCAGAATGCTATCGTTCAATGAGATTACTTTGTATTCTTCTAAGCTCCAACGAATTTAGGCCCAAGCTGTTCAATTTTTCTTCACAACACATGCCCCACCATTCTCTTTAAATAGCTCAGTAAACCTTCTCTGAACTTCTTCAAATGCAAGTCTAATCCCTATTAGGTAAGAGGCCAAAACGAGATTTAACATGTCCTGGACAGTTGTAACAAGTCATCCCCACAATTACACTCCAATGTCATACAATAAAGGCAGACATTCCATTTACAGTCAAAGCATCATACAGCACAGAAACAGATCCTTCAGTCTAACCAGTCCATGCTGACCATAATCCCAATCTAAACTAGTCCCGCCTGCCTGTGCTTGGTCCATATCCCTCCAAATACTTCTTATTCATGTGCTTATCCAAATATCTTTTAAATAGTGTAATTGTACCTGCATCTACCACTTCCTCTGGAAGTTCATTCCACACATGAACTCACACATTCCGCACTCTGTGGGAAAAAAAGTTGCCCTCATGTCTTTTTGAAATCTTTCTCCTCTCGCCTTAAAAATATATCCCTTAGTCTTGAAATCCACCCCTCTCCCCAGAGAAAAAACACCTGCCACTAATCTTCTCCCCTCATGATTTGATAAACTTCTATAACGTCATTTGCTTTCCTAAATTACCTGGTATCCTCTATGGAGAAGTTTCTAGTATTCTCTTTCATGGAAGTCCTGCCCCTGGTTATAATGGAAGCAGCTATCCCGTCCTGCTGTATTACTCAGGAAGAAGGAGTCCATTCAAACACCAAACCTGCCCATCATTAAGTGAGATCTTGGTTGATCAATATCTAAACTCCATATTCTATGGGTTATGAATAATTCATCCTCAATAAAAACAAAATGTCAAAGTAACATAATACCTTGCAGAGTCTGTCCAGTAAGAGGGATGAGGCCCATGTTAGTGATAATGAGACACTAAGTTCAGTGACCATTTCAGCAACTATTAGTGATGGAGCATTTATAGTCAAAAAGGCGACTAGCACACATTTAGCAGAATCTGACAATACCTTAATTTCTCCTGTGTTGTTAACAGGAGGCAATGAATATAGGTCAGATATTTCCCTACTTGGAAAGAAAAATTTGAGACAGAAGTCACCCTGAGCAAATCCTGCACAGTTGCGTTTTACCGGTTAAAGTGGTATGCTGTCGAAAGAAGGGTGCCTTCTTATATATCCCTATGTTTTATCGAAATAACTTTCAAGACTTATTTCTCATATGGATGCAATCCATACATTGATTACATGATTAAACATGTCTGACAGCATAACTGGAAAAACATTTAAAGAAATATAATTAGCTGGAACATCAGTTGTTTTATCTACTGTGCGATTTGTATTTTATTTAAGTAATAAGTAGTATGGATGTAAACCTGAGGGATGTAAGCCTGCTTGAAAGAGTTACTTGGATAGACATTTGCAAAGGAGATGAATTAACACTGGTTGAAATGTTTTCACAGCTGATGCATGTATCTTCTGTTAATTTGGGTCTTTCACACTGTTTAGGCCCAGTAACATTTTTTTATCACAAATGTCCTTTTTTATTGCTTAAATGAAAAGATGGCGACTGATCAATTATGCTAAATCTTCTTGAGGCTAATTTTCATGGGAAAAGGACACTTAGGGTAACACATTTTGACACAAATAACCATCGCCTAAGTCAGAAAAAAATTCCATTAAAAAAGATACACCCAAGTGTTATAGTTAGATGCACAATTTTACAGATGTCAAACTGACCACTGCCAATAAATATTTAAATACCACGCAGCACAGCACTTAGCCAGATCATGTTATGCCATTCAATACGAATTTATTTTCTGAAACCCTAACAATTCTGAAAGGAGAATGCCACAATGCATAATATAAAAATTTTCTTTTCTGTAAGAAATGTAAACACAGCATTTAACAAAATCAGCATGGATAGCAAATAAAACTTGAAACCCAGGAAGAAAAATATTATCAATTGAAAGTTGGCTACAATCCCAACTAATTAAATTGAGTTACTGCACTTGCATCTTTAAATAAACCAGTTTGTAGATAAGTAAACCCAGCCAAGACACCAAAAGATCACAAACACTTAAAACTGTAGATAATGTATTAATGGCTTAAACACTAGCATCTGGCTCTGGACTCAGAGATGCCTTATCTCCAGATTGAAATAGAACCTTTCTTCAGCATTGAGAGTAGCACCTTGTCTGGTACCAGCATGTTGTATTCTGAACCCCAGAATAAGATTATATTTTATAAACTGGACAAAAATGGTCAGAAAGGAAGGTTGCCTAAGGCTGTCCAACTTTTGTTATGGCTTAGATCCATGTCTCTGTTACCAAAGGAAAAAGGAGAATGTTGCACGATGTTGAAGTCAATTTAAGAAAGGCCACCTCGTGGGTTTTTAGAGGGGTGGACTCCCCTGTGTGCACACTGGTAAAATCAATCTTACTTCACTTACGTAGCACTGTCCTGAGCTGAACATCCTTGTTAATATTCGAAAGGGATATGTATGCAAGAAGTCCTGAGATGTTACAGTTGGCCCTGGTGCTTTACTGATCGCAAAATTTTTTCAGAAAAATGTCTTCTGGAATTGCTGAGGTATTTGACAGCCAACAATTCAGGTCACACAAAACCAAATGCTCCAACAGAGGGTAAATGTGACCAATTCAATTCCCAAACTAGACAAATCAGATTGAATCTGGAGATCAAGTAACTCAGCAAGCAACAGATATTAAGCATTGGTCCATCTAGTTTTCTGGGTTATTAATAAACCAGGTGGTATCTCTAACCACAAAGTCAGAAGTTTTAGTCTGAGTGTAAGGAAGAAATGCAAATACAATCAATGACAGCCATAGGAAAAGCAAAGAATGAAACATTATGTGGGAGCAACATACTTTTGGATAATAGAATGAAACACATTTGGTATGGAAAGAAATCTCTTAAACAGCCAAGTGATTTCTTGATTTATTCATTGTAGTGAAGAATAACAAATGGTCAATGTGAACATTCTGGTGAACACCAAACAAAAGTATCACTGTACACTTTTTTTCAAATTCTGAGCAAACCAATGCTTGCAAAAGTATGCAAGTATATAGAATTCGTATCCATGGGTATTTAGAAATTGGGTCAAACAATGCACTGGGACAATAGTAATTTAGTGTGAACTCAAATCAACGTGCATTAATAGAAAAACAACTAAGTAATGGGAAATTTGTCCACAAAAAAGCAACAGAAAAAAAAGCTTGCTTTCAAAGTCTTAATTCAACATATCAATATTTCTTCTGTATTTATGTCACTATAGTCATTAGATAGGACAAACATACAAGGAGTTTTATGGCTGTCCTTTTAATCGCTTGCAAGATGCAGCTAAAGCATTTGTGTTGTACTCATTTTGAGATATTTAATACATGATACTAAGATTCCCTCTAACATTCTAGCATGAAACAGTAACACAAGAGTGAATTAAAATTCATTTCTTTTCATGTTACAAATGGAATATCCTCTTTCTTAAAAGATAACTGAAAGAAAATAGAAGTAGCAAACAGTATTGCAATTGAGACAGGCTAAATTAGGCTGAGGAAGCTGTTCATGCAAAATACATCATCTCTGTGGATTACGAGCAATGTATCTGTCAAGGCTTTGTGCATACATGCGTTACTTTTCTGATACCAGTCAGGAAGAAAATTGCACAGATTATAGAAGAAACTTGCCTAACATTTTCTGCAACTTGTACTTGTTTTGTACTAGTGCATGCAATTTTGAAACATGGTGCATTGTTGTTTTTGGATATTAACAGAGCAATGGAAATTGATACGAAAACGGAAGTTATTGGAAAAGCTCAGCAGTTCTGGCAGCATCTGTGAAAAGAAATCAAGGTTAATATTTCAAGTCCAGTGACCCTCAGAATCTTCCAATGGAAATAGATGTTGGTGCTAGTCAGAAGGGAAGACCAATTTTTATGATGATCCTTGCTCAATTATAGCCATATTTTATGCTAATTATCAATCAGTTTAGCAGAGTGGTGGTACAGCCAGATTAACTGGGAAGCAATGGTAATTATTTGGTCTGTGAAGAAATTATACAACTTCCCTGATTTTTCACAAACTTATCAACTTTTTGATACGTAGTTGTCACAGATACTCAAGTTGTTTTATAACATCAAAACATGCCCTACTGATTGGTTTCACACTTAAACAGAAAGCAAGCCTGGTTTTAAACCTGTTTTTGACAAGGTCCCACATGGCAGACTGATTTAAAAAAAGCCCATGGGACCCAAGGAAATGTAGCAAGCTGGTTACAAAATGTGCTCAGGAAACAAAGGGTAATTGTTGACGGAAGTTTTAGCAAATGAATGGCTGCTTCCAGTGGGTCCTGCAGAGCTCAGTTCCAAGTCCCCTGTTTTTTGGGGGGCAATATATTAATGATGCAGATGTAAATACAGGGGACATGACCAACTTTGCAGCTGACACAAAAGTTAGCTGCATGGTTGATAATGAGGATGATAACTATAAACTGCAGGAATATATCCATGGGCTGACAAACCGGACAGAAAAGTGGCAAATAGAATTTGACCGAGAGAAGTGTAAGGTCAAACAAGGCACTGGAATGCATAATAAATAGGAGAATACTGAGAAGTTTAAAGAAAGTGAGGGACTTGGATGGTGTACACAAAATGAGGGATTTGAAGTGAATGTCCACAGATTATTGTATCAGGAATGTGGTTAAAATGGCATAAGGTATTAGCCAAGTATAGAATATAAGAACAGAGATATTCTGCAAAAACTGTATATTTTCATCAGCTCAGCTACGATTTGAATACTGTGTGCAGTTTTGGTCAACTCATTACACAAAGGATACAAGCGTATTAAAAAGGGCACAGAGGAGATTTATGAGGAAGTTGGCAAGAGTGGAAAAATGCAGCTACGAAAAATGCTGGGGTTGTTCTCCTTGGAAGCCAGGTATGGATTGATTGAGATGTACAAAATTGTGAGGGGCATGGACAAAATGGAGAGGAAAGCTCATTTTACCCTTGCAGAGAAGTCAGTGACTAGGGGTCAAAGTTTTAAAGAGATGAGTAGAAAGGGGAGAGGGGAAAAATGGAAACTTTTATTTACATTTAGACAGTAATAGTGATTTGGAATTTATTGCCTGAAGGGGTAGAAAGGGTAGAAACCCTCAACTCTAAGAGGTGACTGGATAGGCACCTCATGTACCATAACCTTCAGGACCACAGGTCAAATGCAAGAGAGTTGGTTGAGGCTGTGTGACTCAGTTCTTGGCTGTGCAGTCAATCAACCCAGTGGCCACATTCTGTGATTCCAAACTTACTGACAATTAAGTTAACTTTGATTGTCAAAATGCGAACCCCAAGTGAGACATATATCTAATCAGGATGGGCTTGCAGGAAGGAAAAGAAGTAACTGACCATCTCAAAAATGTTCCCTCATATTTTGGATCTATTATTCAAATCCAGAGAATCACTAGCATGGTGGCTCAGTTTCTAAAGTTTTAAGAGCAGATTTGTAGCTCGGGTTGTGGATGTTGTGGTTGGTTGGCTCCCCGAGCTGGTTCATCGTTCCGACTTTTTGTTGCCCTACTGAGTAACATCATCGGTGCAGCCTCCAATGAAGCGACGTTGTGTTTTCCTGCCTGTCACTTAAATTCTGGTGTCCATTGAGCTGGATTACCTCACTGCCGATTTTCCTTCACAAAGGAGTGTATATGGGGTCAAGCTCTAAGTGTTTGTTGATGGTGGCTCAGTTGTTAGTACTGCTGCCTCACAGTGCCAGGGACCCAGGTTCAATGCCAGCCTCAGATGAATGTCAGCATGGAGTCTGCATATTCTCTCCCTGTCTGTGTGAGTTTCCTCCCACAGTCTAAAAATATGCAGGTTAGGTGGATTGGATGTGCTAAATTGCCCGTAGTGTTCAAGGAGGTGTAGGCTGATCAGTCATGGTATATGTAGGGTTACAGGTGTGGCTGGGTCTGGATGGGATGCTCTTCAGAGGGTGAGTGCAGACATGATGAGCTGGATGGCCTCATCCCACACCATAGGGATTCTATGAACTGTGCCCAACACAGATACAGAATGTGCCCAACACCTCTACCTAGCATCTCGTAAATGAAACCAACTGGTCAAAAAGTATACTGGTCAAAAAGAATATTACATTGACATTTGGCAAGACAAAAATGAATCATGTCATCATTCCACTTTCAGAAGCTTTTTTTTATCCTGCGAGGGTAGAATATAAAATTAAGTTTAACCTCAAAAACAGAATTGAAATCTTGAATATAAAATATTAATGTTAATTTTCAAACAAATAATGAACGACCAATATCAGTTTGGATTTTTTTTCCATTGTATTACTGACACTCATTTGTCCATAAAGCATGTGAGGTTTGTAGTAAAACGCAATGCAAAATTGCTGTCTGCTTATTAAAACAATCACATCAGTGACTCAAAAAATCCTCGTGGCAACTGCTTTTCATGTAGTGGCAGGCAATGAGCAAGTTCAACCAGTTTACATTTTAGTTTTCCTTTTGAGTGCACTGCAACTTGACACAATTTCGTCCACTCCATTTCTCATCAAAACATATCCCACACGTCTCTAGCAAGACATTATAATTTAATAATCCAGTGGAGAATGCTTATGATTTACAATTAAATTAATTTTCCGTAAGGAAATTTCTGTCATAATAACTTCACACTCTAATTTGAATGGACTACAATGAAAAGGTACAGAATGGAGCACCTTCAAACAACATGCTTCTGGAAATAAAAGTACCGGCACATAACAACAATTAAAAGGGTTCAGTACATGATTGATGTTTTTGCATCTTGAGAAATAAGGTAAAAATGTGAACAGTAACAAAATGAAATAAAACTAAGCATGTCAAGATTGGCATTGATCCAAAAGCAATATTTGGAAGTTCGCCAATGTTCCTTGTAGCCCCAGGTGTCCTTGCCTGCAAATTTCTAATTCCCTGTTTGCAGACTAAACCACATATCACTGGCTACTTCCCAGCTTTACTGCTGCTGTAAGGTACTATCAAAATTAAATATTGAAGGACCAGGAGAAGCGAACAGATGTTTGATTAGTTACTGCTTTGACTGTCATTTGTAAATCTTCTCCACTGTTGAAAAACACTGGAAAGTTTCCTGAACTAAGCTAGCACAATTCACTCATTGTGTATTGACCGATATTGTCACATGGACGCTGACAGCCTATCGGAGGATATATTGAAACAATTGACATCAACTTATTTCCACTCTGGCAAACTCTTACCCCACCTGTGAAATGCTGTGCCTGCAGCTGCTCTTTGAAACACATTCCCAACAGGTAGCGCTTTCCAGATTACATGACAGGACACTCCTTGATTATATCTCATCAGCACAGATATTGAAAAATTTGGCAGCTGGATGCTGGCAATCAGCCTTTGCATTAAGAACTCCCACTCCTGTTAAACTGCTATTTTTCACAGCTCCAAGTAGCTTCTCTGTAAATTGATTTATCTAATAATATGCTTGCAGATAGCACCCAAAGCAAATAATGCCCAATGTGCACACTGCATATTAATATAGTTTGGCAACTAATAAAATAATTAAAACCTCTTGTTTGACATAAAGTTTAGACAATTCATCGATTTTAGTACTAGCCTCCAATTTGCCATAGCACACAAAATATCAGCTGGCAGTCTATTTAGTCAGAGCATTTATACACTAGAGACTTTACATTTGGATTCATTTATTTACTGCTTAATGTTCTACTCATGGTATGCACAATATCTTAGCAACTTGCATGATTAATATTATTAATACATTTCCAAACAATAAGCGTTGATTTATCAATTTGGTAGAAATTAGCCTACAGGAAAATGTTAAAAACAAATGATTAACACAAGAAAACTTGAGAAGTCTCAGCTGTGGCTCAATCGGTAGCAACCTCACCTTGTCTTAGCAGTCTCACCTCAAAGTCTGCTGCAACAGTGAAGGAGAGCTGCAGCCTCAGAAGTACTGATCTTTGGTGCAAGATATGAAACTGAAGCCTGCCTATTCATCCAGGTTTATATAATCAAGCTGAGGACACCATTTTGAAGAAGAATAATGGAGTCCATTTGCCTTGCCAATAGTTAGCCCCCAATGCAACAAAATCAGATGACCTGAACAATAGTCTGCTCTTTTGATATTGTCTTTTGATACGTGGACAGGAATCCATTCCACTGGCATCCACTGACATCAGGTGATTACCTTATTAGAAGATTGTATTTGTGAATCCTTGAAAAAAAATTTAACTTAATTTGATTAAAGGAAATAAGATTTGAATAATGTCAATTTCCCTACCCCACCACTTTCACACCATGCACTAATGCTGCTTCCCTGTGTTGTTGACTAAGCTTCACAATCACATTTTCGATGGTCAAAGACAGCACTTAGTAGTCTACTGAGCTCTCCATTCCCACAGGCACTATGGAAGTACACCCGCATCAGTCTGTATATGCACATTGTGTAATGTACCCGGTCCGGCTCCAGGTTCGAATAGCAGCAACAATGAGCCCAGATTTAGGGGTCTGTTAGCTCAGTTGACTGAACAGCCGGTTTGCAATGCAGAGTCAACAGCAGGATTCAATTCCTGCACCAGCTGAGCTAACTTCACTTACCATGAAGTCACACTTTCTCAACCTTGTCCCTTCCCCGAGGAGTGGTGAACATCAGGTTAAACTCATCACCAGTCATCTCTCTCTAACGGGAGTGTAGCACTGTGGTGACCTTACTTTTATTTTTGTTAGTGCAGATGAAACCGCCCAAGACTTCCAAGTTAAGCAATTTAAAATATCGCCAAGTGCACTATTTCAATGGTTCAAGGCAGCAGCTCACCACCAGCTTCTCCAGGGCAATTAGGGTTGGGCAATAAATGCTGGCCAGCCAGCATCAACCACATCCCATGAGTGAATACATTTTTTCAAAAAAGCAATGTGACTAGAAGGTCATAATTACACCAGCTACTAAACTTTTTGTTGAATTGGGAAGAGGGGTTCTATTCAGATACTTATTCACTGGGAGTTTTCAACTGATACGATACTCCATAGAACATAGAACACTACAGCACAGTACAGGCCCTTCGGCCCTCGGTGTTGCATCGACCTGTGAAACCAACCTGAAGCCCATCTAACCTACAATATTCCATTATCATCCATATGTTTATCCAATGACCATTTAAATGCCCTTAGGTTGGTGAATCTACTACTGTTGCAGGCAGGGCATTCCACGCCCTTACTACTCTCTGAGTAAAGAACCTACCTCTGACATCTGTCCTATATCACCCCTCAATTTAAACCTATATCCTGTCATGCTAACCATCTCCATCCAAGGTAAAAGGCTCTCACTGTCCACCCTATCTAATCCTCTGATCATCTTGTATGTCTCTATTAAGTCACCTCTTAAACTTCTTCTCTCTAATGAAAACAGCCTCAAGTCCCTCAGCCTTTCCTCATAAAACCTTCCCTCCATACCAGCCAACATCCTGGTAAATATCCTCTGCACCCTTTCCAATGCTTCCATATCCTTCCTATAATGCGGCGACCAGAACTGTATGCAATACTCCAAGTGCGGCCGCACCACGATAGTGGACCTTTAAAAGTTTGTTTCATGAAACACGCTTGGAGATGGATTGGGGCAAAAACAATTGAATCAAATTCACGAGCAGCTTAAGATCTAGAAGACGCTTAACTTCTAAGTCTCAACTACCTACCTCCAGTCAGTGGCCATCAAGAAGCCAGCTGGAAATGGCAGTAGTGAGTGGCAGGAGGTGATCAGCTGGAATGAAAGGAATGGTTCTCAACACCCAGATTATATCACAATGAGAGAGTTGGCTGGTGATTGAAGGTTAGGTTTGGGACAGAGACAGGGTGTGGAAAGAGAGCTTGGTACACAGGTGGCCTAAACATTTCTCTGCTCCAGGCTTCACAAAAAAAATTAAAAAAATAATTGAGAAACAAACTAACTTGGACTGTTCCTCTGCCTCGAACTACACTGCATGTTAACATCATCAAATGGCTTTGGGCTAAACTTCAAACTAAAATAGCAATCGGACCTGATTATGCTTCCTCCAAGTGAGAGATATTAAAATCTCCCCTAGAGTCAATGACAAATGGCCAATCTTTCTAAAACCAGTGAGTCACCGACTGCAACAATGTAAATAAACAATAAAAATCAGAGCCAGCGGAGCAATTTCTTTGTAAAACATTGGCACAACCATTATATGACCTATTTCCCTGTTAGATATGATATAAAATATGAACTATCAGCAAGTTAATATTGGATCAATAGATGTGAAGCTGGAAAAGCACAGCAGGACAGACAGCATGTGAGAAGCAGAAAAGTCAACATTTCAGGCTGAAATCCTTCATCAGCATTTTCCTGCTGTCTGACCTGCTGTGCTTTTCCAGTTCCACATTTATTGACTGTGATTTCCAGCATGTGCAGTCCTTATTGTCTCCAATATTGGATCAATATTGAATTTCAAACCCTCTAAATATAAAATAAAAGGCAAAATCTTTTTGAAATTTGTAACTCAGTTTCATTTAATTGCCTAATTTAGTTTTAAGTTATATATTTTGACAAATTTAGAAAACTTATCTTTCTAGGTACATCCTAGGTAACAGCACTGTTAAATGAAAATCATTGCCCTTTTAAGTAGCCTGTTTGAAAACAGAAAAAAAAATCTAGGAATACTTCTAACCATCTCAAGCTGCAAATGAAAAGAAATGATGGTACTTAAGCAAATTTCTGTCTACATCTTCAATTTATCTTGATCCAATTACCACATTAACTTAGGATGGTGATCCTAGCAGTCAAACTGAAAAGCATATTACAAATGCAGAGCAGCAGATTTGACAGATCTGTTTCCAGTTTGACTGTGGATAGATAACACAGTCAATTTTACAGCGTCTGTAATTACCAAAGTCAGACACAGACACAGATCTCATCAGTATGACACTACAGATGGTTTAAGGCTGTCTGATGGACAAAGACAATAAAGCAGTGTTTCAAATTTTTAAAATGGACAAAATGCATACACTAGTACATTGTTGTCTTCACTGTTAAATTTTCAGTGGAATACCACAGCTGTTCAAAATTTATGAGGATAGTAAATTGTGCTCAGTTTTAAAGTGATAGTGAAATGTACAGTAAGCCCTTGCTTTATTATGATATTTTTCATTATAGCTGTATCAAAGAAAACAACATTGCAAGATTATCTCTTATTATATGCATGATAATACTGGATTTACCTACTATCTGCTGTTACATCTACAGGCAAATTGAGAAGGTTTATTCAGTGATTCATTATGAAAAAAGTCAGTGCAGAAGATTGACTAGCCGACTACATGTGAATGAATGTTTGCCAGCATTTGTTATTACACCTCTATTAATGAAGGGCTGAAATTGGATTAGTCAATATTTATGTGACAGATCGTAAGAGATAGCAGCAGAAGTAGAAGTAGGCCATTCATGTCTGCTCTGTTATTCAATGAGCTTTCTGAATGGACAGGGTAGATAGCTCAGTTGGTTGAATGCCTGGTTTGTGATTCATAGGGGTTCTAAGAGCATGGGTTCAATTCCCAGACTAGCTGTGTTTACCATGAGTGACCCTCCTTCTCAAACTCTCTTTTTACCTCAGGCACGGTAATTCTCAGGTCAAACTCACCACAAGTTGTCTCTTGCTAGGACTATGGCAACTTCACTTTACATTACTAGACAAATAAAATTTTCAACTTTGGAACACATTAAGCTTTGTGAATTTTGAGTTTTTTTTTAACCTTGGTGCAGTTTGCATTAAGGTGCATAAGGTTTATCAAGATAATTTCTCTGAAAGAGAATTAGAGGTTTTGTGCTTTTGTGACCTTGCAGTCTGAAGGATATTGAGAAATAATGAGTGGAAATAGCAACAAAGATGGGTTAATGAGTGAATGAGATCATCACAGAAACAAAGCAGCAGCAAAGATAAAGACCTGGAGAATCCCTCATTTGACTGAAGGAGTCAAGCAGATGAAACACTACAAACTAAAGCACAGTTGAGATTTAGGAGCAAACTGTGCTCACTTACTGGGAGGTCAGACTTCAGTAGACAATCAGGAGGCTGGAAGAACACAGCAAACCAGGCAGCATCTGGAGGAAAGGAGAAGTCAATGTTTCAGGTATTACCCTTCTTCAGTTCTGAGTTGGATCTGAGGGAAATTACAATACTGCATAGAAATGAGCTACGGAACAAGATCAGAATTAGATTAGAAAAGGAAGCTGACAAAACCAGGTTTCTCTGAGAGTGCACAACAGTGCCAACAGGACAAAAAGAAACATACATTTTAATCTGAAGTTCAGCTTTTTCAAATGACAAGGTACGAATGGAAACCATAGTAGTAAGAATATATCGGCTAATGTCTCTCCAACAAAGTTGTGTTTGGACCTCTTAACAGCAGATATTGAGACTTCACAAGCATTGATTAAGTTCAGGAAGTATTTGTCAAGCTGATCAAGATGTTGGGTAAGTGTAATAGGCTGAAGTTGAAATAAGACAGCAGGCATCGTCAAACCAAAGTGGAAGACTGGGTATATCTGAAGGGAAAAAGAAAGATCTGAAGCCTTTCTCAACAGAATATTGTTTACTTCATTAGCACAGACAGACAAATAAAAAGGAGATTTCAGCATTTACCAGATGGTACACGGGCACATCTTTTACCCAAAATATATTTTCATGATTTTAATTTAATTTCCTTTCATTTCTTTCACGACAAAATAAACCTGCATTCCCAAGTATTACATTTCATATATAGACAATTTATTTTCTTACTGCTCTGTTTCTCGTTCTCAACTTTCATTTCCTATTTCTTCTTTTTTTTTGCTAAATTATGAAAAGGTACTGCTTACATTTATTTGGCCTTGATCATTTCTTTCTCTTTCATGCTTATTTTCAGTCCTTTCTCAAAACAATTTCTATCTCATCCTATTTCCTCCTTGTTTTATTTACTCTTTATCCTTCATTACTTTTAACAACGAGTGTAGTTCAAACTGCATGAGTGAAATTTACAGTTACCAGAGTGACTTCTGTTTCGTATAATGATTATAGGACTATCCACCAGATGACACAACGGTCAGCGAAGTTCTGCTGTGAGAGTATTCAACTTTTGATAATTGTAACCACATATTTAAGTAAGTAACATTCTGAAATGTATCACTAGCAGATCTTAACAAGGACTGTGATGGGAAGACTTAAGGCACGGAGGGATTATAATCAGGGAAAATAAACTTATACTTCCTTCCAATATCATCAAAGGTGGTCTGAACCATATCTATGCAAACTGACTGGTTACATGTGGTTGTATATACTGTTCACAAAATGAGTTTTTTTTCAAATTAAAACTTAACGCAGGATTATATTCGCAGAAATACTTTATTCATTCATGGGAAATGGGCATGATTGACTAGGCCAGTATTTATTGCCCATCCCTAAGTGCCCTGGGGCAGGTGGTGCTGAACTAGAATAGGTACTCACACACGGCTTTTAGGAAGGGAGTTCTTGGATTTTGACCCAGCAAAGCTGAAGGAATGACAATATTGCTCCAAGTCAGGATGGTGTGGGGTTTGGAGAAGAAATTGCAGGTGGTGAGTGTTCTCATGCATCTGCTGCCATGTTCTTTCCAGGTGGTAGAGACTGCAGGTTTGTATGATGCCACTGAAGAAGCTTTGGTGAATTACCACAGTGCATCTCGTCAGGGGTACGCACTGCCGACACTGTGTCAGTGTTGAACAACGTGAATATCAATCAAGCAGGCTGCTTAACCCTGGATGGTGTCAAACTTTCTCACATGGCCAGTTACATAAATTATTTGCTTTTCTGAACTTCCAACATAACAGTAATTATACATGAAGAGGAAAGAGGGCATTGTCAACGAAGCACTTCTGGTAGAAGTTCATTGACACGCACTTACTGAAAGCATATTTGCCTGTAACTAGACTATCATTTGGTCCTACCAAACAGTACTGTTATGTCTGTAGCCATTCTGGAATGCCACATTATTGTCTTTGTGTTGGAAGCTCCACCTTCCTGCATCAAAATGGTTGATGATTTATGATGATTGTTATTTCCTGGGTTCTATCAATAAATTTTAAGAGGACTTCATTAATCTTAAAAGTGTGCCTGTACATACTTTGATACTGAGTAGTAAGGGTATGTTTTACTTAATTATTAAGAAGTCAAAATCATTTTTCACTAAGTTGATAGATTTTAAACAATCAGAATCATTTGAAAAGTTGTTACAACTGGGGAAAACTCCTCTCTCCTGAATTCTTAGTTGTCAGGAACAAGATGTGTTTCAGGCAGATTGTTTTGCATGCCTTGAATGTTGTGATGTTCAATAATTAACAGGAAGCATGCCATTGAGTAAGTGTAAATCAGAAGATAAATGTTTATCCACACAATGCCTCTTACACATGAGAACAAATACAAAGTTCCGCAAACAAAATTATTAACAGAAAATAATAAATCATGTGATCAGATTTCAATCCTTTACAATGCACACTTTGCAGACCTGGATGTGTCCAGTCTTGTGATTCTTCAGATGAATGGAAGATTGAAGTCTCCAGGTTTTCAGTAGATGTCATAGGTAAGTTTCTGTAGAGACCAATCCTTGCCGGTGAAAAACACGTCAGCATCTCTCTTTCTCTCTCTCTCTCTCTCCCAATGCCAGAATTAGCAAGTTGTTCAGGCTCTGTCCAATTGTTCTTTCTGGAGGAACCATCCTTGTTGCCCTATGCCTTCAGGCTGATTAGATACACTCTTTTGTCGAGTATTATACTCAGGTCTCCCCACCTGCTAATTTCAATCAAAAGCCAACAGCGTTCAACGTCTCCCATTGCTTGCATAAAGAGTTGGAGCTGGGCGACTGATAAACAGTGGGGAGGGGAGGGTATATGATTCATGATCCAGCAACATGCCAATTGCCAATTCCTCACTGGAACACTTCATTTGATATTCCATCCTCATGGCCCAGACAGTTCTGGAAACCATATCTGTTTAATCCCGTCCATTACATGGAGGAGAACGGTCAGTAAGGGCCTGGAAAATCTGTATGCATTCCTGCTCTGCAGATTGGCTGGGATTTTATGCACTGTGCTCTACATATTGGGGCAGGCAACTTCAGGAGTGATTAATCTCAACAGTGAGAAACGCACCAGAACAAGTAACAATTAAACATGAGACAACAAGGTGTAGAGCTGGATGAACGCAGCAGGCCAAGCAGCATCAGAGGAGCAGGAAGGGCATAGACCCTTCTTCAGAAATACTTTAGTGTTTCTCACACAAAGAGGAGCCTTGCCACTGAGTAGTTGCATCCCCTACTTGAGGCTGACCAGCCCATAACGCGTGATTTCCCAGCTGTGAAAAGCAGCCATTTTTCTCATTGCTGGCAAGGTAAATATCAGGGCAACTAGAAAGATGAAGCTCTAAAATGGCTCTTAAATGACCAATTAAACAGCCTTAAATGGTGGCATGTCATCCATTGATCTTCTTATGTAGAACTTCATTGCTGAGGGGGCAGAGAGGTACAGGAGTTTCTGAATGTCCTTCCAAGACCAACCCAACCAATTATCTGCTTCTTCCTGCTCTGCTTGTCACCACCTCAAGGGAAGGGAAAATCACATCCATTGTCTCAGTTTAGAAACCACAAACTCACCTGACTTACCAACAATCATTCTGACAAGGCATAGTACTCATTATTTTGATGTTTCTTCCTCTTTAAAAAAAATTAAAATTATCTGCTCCTAATTATCTATGGAGGCATGACGTAACCATCACAAAAGGACTAAAATACCTTGGATTACCCTGAAAGGGTAAGGTATCAAAAAAGATTTGAGCACCAATTTAGCTGTTTCATCCTGTAACCATGCAGTCCCACAGTCCAAAGATGTGTGGGTTAGGTGCATTGGCCATGGGAAATTGCTTGTAGTGTTCAGGTGTGTGTAAGCTCAGTTGATTAGATATGGGTTACAGGGAAAGGAAAGGGGTCTGGGGATGGGGATGGGTGGGATGCTCTTTGGAAGGCAGTGTGGACTTGTTTGGCCAAATGGTCTGTTTCCACACTGTAGGGATTCTAAGATTCTATGAAGTGGCATTTATCACTAACAAGATGTTGCTGTCAAGATAAAAGGATGTTCAGCTCATTGCACACATAGGTAATATGCCGTATGAATTTCAGTGCCATCTCATGCAGTGTAAATGTGGGTTTTCCCCTTGAATTGGCATCTTTGCAAATTATCCTGATGAGAAAACGTGTCTTTTTTCAGCAATATTATAGCTCTATACTCATGACTAATTTGAAAGTTGCAAATTTACGTTTTACCAAGTGTAAAGAAGTTTTAAGCATTCACATTTTCAGTGGACCTATTTTTGGTTTAAATATTCATTCCTCATGTTTATTTTTCTACGTTTTGCCCATTCTTTAGATGAGTAAGATGAATTAGATTGGACCAAAGATGTGCAGGTTAGGTGGATGGGCCATGGTGAAATTGGCCGTAGTGTTCAGGAATGTGTAGGGTAGGTGGATTGGCCATGAGAATTGTGATAGGGTAGAGGCTGGATTTCAGTGGGATGCTCTCCAAAGGGTGGTGTGGACATGATGGGCCGAATAGCCTCCTTCCACACTGTGAGGGTTCTATGATTAATAAATTCTTACTTTTTTTGCTTAGAAATCCTATACATTGGTGATAAAATCAGGATTTTAAAAATTGCAGCCAAGGTCCACAGTGCATGTATTTAGTTTTGGTATTAGTAAGTGGGAGCCATTATATATCTGCCTGTAAAGGCCTGGGGGGGTCTAGTAGGTAGAGGTACCAGGACCTCTACTCGAAATGACGATGCCTTGTGGACAGAATAGCTAGGGATCTCAAGGGAATGAAACCTAACATCTGGTCCTCCTCAAAGTCTCTAGATATTTTCTGATTCAACCTGATAAGAGATGCTACTTTATATCCTGCAGCAGATGGGGTTTGAACCTTTGTCTCCTATCTCAGTGGCAGGGACATTACCACTGCAGCACAAGAGCCCTGTAACGCAAAGTCTGTAGATTTTTTTCAATCAAACTGTTTAGAGATGTCATGCCATACCTCTGGAGTGGGTGGGAACTGAACCGAGGCCTCATGGTTCAGAGCTAGAGACTCTACCACTACACAACAGCCCTTAAAGATTAACATGACTGCTAAGTAACTGTATTTGGAAATATTTTGTTACTTTGTTACAAAGTGTTTAGTACTGTCGTGATCCACACAGAGATCCATAAAACAGTTGTCAAATACACTGACTGATCTCCCAAAGATATTACTGCGCAAGATTTTAACACATTAGCTTTAAATACCATAGCTGTCTTTTATTATATTGTCAGTATATTACCAGTATTCTATGCCTGTTTAACAAAAGTAATATTTTATGGTTCAATTTATTCAGATTAAAATTCAGACTGTAAAATATGAGCAGTCTGATGATTCTATCAAACAGCATCCATCCTCCTCCCAGCAAATTTTTGAAGGAATAGAAAAAAAACCTTTGATTTTCTTTCTAACTAAAACTATTTCAAAAATAAATTTCACTTATTGCCACTGTGATCATTGCCACTGTGTGTCAATTCCGAATTCCTCAACATGTGGTATGGGCTTACAGCAATCCACATTCCACCAATTTTAACATCATAAATCACAGAGTACTTTATTTGGCAAACATAAAATTTATTTCTCTTTCTCTCACCCTCATCCCAACTTTTTCTTAGTTGAGTCAACAAGATAGTCTGGCTACCTGCTACCAGCTCTGAACTACTGATACTTTGAGAGCTAGTTTCTTGGAGATATTAGATTAGGATTATTTTCATTAGAAAGATGGAGATTGAGGGGGGACCTGATTGAGGTCTACAAAATCGTGAGGGGTATAGACAGGGTGGATAGCAAAAAGCTTTTCCCCAGAGTGGGGGACTCAATTACTAGGGGTCATGAGTTCAAAGTGAGAGGAGGAAAGTTTAAGGGAGATATGCATGAAAAGTTCTTTACACAGAGGGTGGTGTGTGCCTGGAACGCGTTGCCAGCGGAGGCGGTAGACGCAGACACGTTAGCGTCTTTTAGGATATATTTGGACAGGTACATGGATGGGCAGGGAGCAAATGGACACGGACCGTTAGAAAATAGATGACAGGTTAGACAGAGGATCTTGATCGGCGCAGGCTTGGAGGGCCGAAGGGCCTGTTCCTGTGTTGTAGGTTTCTTTGTATATACATGTGCATTTCAGTGACGATCTTTCAATGCTCCCTGTATTAAATGCAACATTGTAATAACACAGCTGAGGTATTAAATTCAAGAATATAAAAGGGATGAAGACAAGAAAACCATGTCTGCCAACAGGTGACATTTTCCACGGGTACCATTTTGCCGGGAAACAACAAGGACTCTGATCCAGTACAATGTTTCCCTTTCACTGTAGCAGTTTGACCTATTGGTGATTATCTCAATGGATTTAATATTTAATAATCATCGGAAGTTAAAATCTGTGGTAAGCATTTTCATATAAATACTTGAGGAACAATCTATTGCAAGACCTAAACTTGCAATATCTTTTAGTATTAATACAAACATTTCTCATCCAGGTGAACATGCAATTTATGTTTTGGGACATGACATAAAACTGACCACATTCTGTCAACAACAATATTGCAGTCCTCAAACCAAGCTGTCTTCATCTGAGTCATATGCAGACTGTGCTTTAATGCTTCAGATTGAACAGCTGTAGTTGGCATGTTGGGTGACCAAACAAATCTTGCTTTCTCAGTAGGGTTTGTGCTTGATCCAGCCCAGTCTAGCCACTTGACAGTCTCGCTCTGCTGACTTGTAGAGTCCTGTGTTAAGAGTTGCAAACATTACCAACTCAGTTACGAGTATGCAGCAATTATCATAGGGCTTCGGGTAATGGGGCCAAAACCACAAAACTGCTCGCAATTCAGCCCAGTTGGAATTTGCAGTCAGTGGGGTCAAAAGAATGATTGGTGCCGGAAATAAAAAATGACGCAGTGGGAGAAAATGAACTTCAACTCACAAAATGTTCAAGTTACAACTGGTGTGCAAATTGACAAGTAGCTAAATACCTTTTCAAATTTGAAACTGGCTTTTGTTCAGAAATTTAATTCTGGGTTTTACATTTTAATTCCATGCAGCTGACTAAACGTACACTATTACTGACTGAATATTCTGAAGTTTGACAACTTCCCATCAGTTGTAGTAAGAAAAGCAATATAAAAGTCAGTAATGTCCCAAAAAAAATTAACTAGACTTCACACTGCACTCTTCAGACAACGCAAATAAATAAAATCCAACATATCAGAACATAAGAACATATCAAATATGAAAATCTCAAATAAGGAAATATAATTATTTTGTCAAGAATCAAATTATGTTAATAAGCACACTATTGCAATGTTAATATATGTTAAATTGCATTTTAACAGTAAGCGCAGAATTTGAAGTTAAACATCTGCTTTACTATTTCTACAATATAATTTTCTTTTTAACTATGTTTTTACTGCAGTTTGAATCTCCCAAATGAAGGCTTTCAGCTCTTGCCGGGTTACTGTTCAGTTTAACCTCTGGTGCCATGTGCAGATACTCGTTGTGCATGTATTACCTTGGATTGCAGGCACATTGAGCGTCAATCTGACCCATTCAATGTCCATCACCAGCACTGCATAGAGACCATTAGTATGTAACCCGCTCATAACCTAGGAATTCACAGCATTATTGTAACAGCCTAATGATCTCATCCACAGTAGGGACAGAATGTGCCTAATTTGTACAACTTAACCAAGTAAGTCAGTGAATATGAGAGAATCGAAGAAAATACTTTTAAGTTTGTGTATATATTTTAAATCCTGAAACTGAGTCATAAACAAACCAAAACATATCACTAATAGCTTGGTCAGATATGCTGGATGTTTAATGTAGTTTACATTAGATTAATTGATATGAAACTTCAATATTTGAGTATATGACCTAGGCTAAGAGCTAGTCCCAATTTCAGAAGTGCACAGATTTTAGGCAATGCATCTACTTTGCGAACATTCCTGTTTATTTTGATTGCTTTATTAACTAGAGTTCAGAAAGCTAACTGTGCCGATAAAGGGAAAATAATGGTTATAAAAATACACAGATTTCTAAGGATAGATCTGCTACACAAATCTTTACTTAAGAAAACAGATTTATATTAAATAAATTTCAAAAACAGTTTCAAGTGAACATGACTCCATATAGATATCCTTACTTCTGACCCAGATTTAAGGTTCATGTGTGAACAAATTGACTCATCTTGCAAAAGCACATCTGATTTTCTCTATGTTTTCAAAGGGAGCAGCCAAACATTAAGATCAGGAAAAGTTGTTGTTTAATATTCTGATAGTAAGTGAAAAACTATTACTGCCAGCTGAGGCAATGAATGCCCAAAGGTTGTAATTATACAATAATAATCAGGCAATTCAACAGCACTCTATGGTACAATGAAACAATGCACTGGATGCATTCCCTATTATAGGGAAAGAACGTTATCAAAGAGTTATAATGAATGCATTTTGCTGACTTTAATAAGAGATCAATTTTAACCAATTTGAAAAAAAACAAAGATGGCCCCAAATGTGTCCAGTGAAAGAAATGAGGTTGACATTTAATTACAACCAAATGAATAAATATGCAAACTAGACATTTATCACGAAAATTGAAAGATTCTAATTTCAATGACAAATATAATTGAGAAAGATTATAGGTGGAATGCCTTGAAGAAACAATAGTGCATTGCAATATATTTAGACAAACATTTCATTCATGGAATTAAAGGTATAGTCAAAATGTGTATATGTTTACTCACACATACATTACTCACACACAATTATAGTCAGCACATGCATATGTTAACATATACACATATATGTATCTGCGCATTTGCTTTCATAAATTAAATATTTTAAGTAAAATGGGTGAATTTTGGGTTTAGTGGCAAGTGACAATGTTCATCACGTTGAAAAAAGCTGCTTGCAAAGATACAGGGGTTGCTAAAGCATGCAATTCCCTTTCCCAATGACAGGGTAAATCTAATATCAAGTCAAGGGGATGTCCATATATACAGCAACAGAAATGTCATTCACTAGGCTAATTATTCAGTCACAACGGAGTATTCTCTCAGACAGTACATCTGGAAGTAAAGCCATTGAAACCCTTTACTTATAAATTTTTAAAAAACTAATAGCTAGTAAAGTAAGTGATTTGGAGAAATGAATCAGACTAAGGTAGGATTTTTCACATTAAAAGCATTATTTTATAATTGTCAAATTTATCATAAAACAAGAATTTGTAATTTAATGTGGAAAATTATTCCTTCAGGATCTGTGATATTTTTCAGTACTGATTATGAATCATGCTAAAAAGTCAATTGCCTCTCATTCAACAAGATGCAACCACATTTTTTTCCCCAAGTGAGAGAATAGGAGTGGAAGTTTTTGTCAGCCTGGTGATTTCCAATTGTTTATAGTGTTACAGGTCTGTGATAGCACAGCTTCTGGAGAAAGGTAAAACCACTGTCAGCAACCTCCGGACTCCCCTTTGGCTGGGCATATAGACTCTTGAAACTGATGATAGTTTTAGTGGAGTAAAATCTGAAGAATCAAAGCCACTCTGATCCATTCTACTTCAACCATCTCACAGCAAATAAACATAACTCTGGCAATACAGAGTTGTTTCAAGACAAGGAAAAAAGGTTAGAACAAATGTTCCAAACCAAATTAGAAGAGTGATTCAAGACTACAAAGGTATTTCTTTACATTTTCAAAACATTGTGCAAATTCTGCTTGTCTTGCATTATGCATTATAAAAATGAAGCTACTGTCTGTAAATTTTCTTGAAACCTGAAACTTGTTTGCATCTGTATACAACAGGCCTGCTAAACTTCTCACCAGAATTGAGGTAGCACCAAAAATCAACATTTTAAAAAGCTTACTTTCACCCGATATTACCTGAATACGCACACGTTTTTACTGCCTTGTTCAAGAACTAATTTGTTTTATTTGACAAATTGATATGCTATTAAAATGTCACTTTAGACAGGAGGTATTATAGTGTATGGGTTGGCTTACTCGGCAGCAAGCAACGCACAGAAGCAAATGTCATTCTGTAACATGTTCAACAGTATGTGACATGAGGCTCACCTTCTTCACAACTGCTGCCTCTGAACCCGACACAACATTTCCATTCTATTGCTGTCACCGTTTTGTAAGTTAGTCTGTAAGTTGGTCGGATCATCGCCCTGTAACTGAAAAACGTAAAACCGATCTGTAAAGTCAGAATGGAGAACTGAGAAGGTGCTCTGGAGCACAGAAGTGGCACTGGGGAAGTGGGTCACACACTCACCATCCTACAGGCCTGTCCATGCATATAAAACACACACACACAATCAGACAATGGTAAATGACCATGAGTTTCTAAAACCCCAACTTCAGTTGAACTGATTGCATTCATTTGGAGTCTTTAAAGCAGTAAAATGTCCCAGGCCCTTTACAGGATTACAGTCGGGTGATATTTGGCACTGAGCCACACAGGTTTGGCCAGAGAGTGTCTTTTGAGAAACTACTTTACGGAATGCCAAGAAGTAGCAAGGCAAAAAGGTTTAGAGAGGGAATTTCAGATGTCTGAGATTAAATGAATGACTAGATCAATTTGAACTAGTTCTCCTTTCACATAAATAAGTTTGTTGGTTTACAATCAGTCTCATCATAATTTTAATCAGCCTTACTATCTCTGACTCTTCCAGCATCAATATTGTGGAGATGGCCATTGATCCAAAACTCAAAAAGGACCAGCCACATAAATGCCATGGCAAGTAAAGCAGGGCCAATATTCTATGGCTTATCTCCTGACACCCCAAAGCCTCTCAACCACCAATATAGCACAAATTAGGACAGTAGCAATGTAAATTATGGCAGTTTTACAGTGATAGAGTTATACAGCATGAAAACAGACCCATCAGTCCAACTCGTCCATGCCAACCAGATATCCTAAACTGATCTAATCCCAATTTGCCTGCATTTGGCCCATATACTTCTAAATCCTTCTTATTCATCCAGGTGCCTTTTTAATGTCGTAATTGTACCTGCCTCCACCACATCCTCTGGCACCTTGCACCACCATCTGCATGAAAAAGTCACCCCTTAGGTCCCTTTTAAATCTTTCCCCTCTCACCTTAAGCCTATGCCCTCTGGTTTTGGACTCCCCTACCCTGGGAAAAAGACATTGGCTATTCACCCTATCCATTCCCCTCATGATTTTTATGAACCTCTATAAATTCACCCCTCAGCTAGTTCTCAGTTAATCTGCTGGTGAGCATAATTCTATAACAGATAGAGAAGTGACCAGGGTTGTCAATGCCATTGAAAACAGTAAATTGGTCGGAGTGAATGTCAAACAATGTAGGTAATGCATTCTCACCTAATACCACCAGGGCAGCCCATTGGCCATCTGCAGCTCTGATAAACCCTCTGCACATATGTTCCATTCTGCACTTGGCAGGACACTGTTTTTGTGACAGTGTACGGACACCAGTTCCTTAAACAAAAGAATGAATAAGTTGATGTACAGGGAAATGGTTAAAACTGAATGATTAACCAATTAACTTTACAAAAAACAGATTAAAAAGTAAAAGGCGTCCTGACACTCCAAGAACTTTAATGGTTTAAGAAGCCAGCTCATGCCACCTTTTCAAAGGCAATTACAGATTGGCAAGAAATGCTGACCTGGCCAGTGACTCGCACGCCCATGAGTGAATATAAACTAAAGCAGGAATCTGTTTCCAGTGCCAAGTATCCGTAAGTGTTCTTCCAGTAGCCATTGTTGACAGCAATCAAGTATGGGGCCCTAACTGATGAGTCGCTGTGCTTTCTGCATTATCATCAACCAGTAGGAGATCAGCTTCCTCAACAAACGCTCTAAATGAGAACTAGATGGTATGTAAAGCACAACACTTTGAGCACTTTAAAAGAGCAAAGTGTGTCTGCTCTTGACTACTCTTCAACTGTTGCTCAGACAATTACTCATGTTCTATAGTGGAACATTCCCTGTCTTTTCTGTTTGTTGAAATTTTGCTTGCTCCAGTAATTATATGTTTTTAACTGTAGCTATTGTACTGACAATTTTATGATAGAAATGTTTGCATTTTGGCATAATTCTTGTAACAAGTGCTCATTAAGCAACAATTATTGGGAAAAATGACATGCAGTTACATGATAAATTTGTTTATTCCTTCTTAAAAACACCTCACACAGAAATAATTTGTTTTAGATGCGGTGACTATACTGCAGTTAGTGTACAAACAGCAGGATCCCACAAAGGAATGACTAGTTCATCTTTTTGTTTTGGTTGTTGTTCTGTGAGGAAGAAATACTGAGAACTGCACAAAAATATTTCACTGCTCTCTCTGTGGCTTTCAATGATTTGTTCAAATCTGGAATGGGACTTGAATCCACAACCTCCTGACCCAGAGGTTACTCACTGAGCAAGTTGACACGTGGCACTCCCTCTGGAATGAATACTCGTCATACACTCTGCAGAGGTGAGCGCTCTTTCACATTGTGCCAGGCACTAGTACAACAACAGCAGCAGACATGGTGTGAATGGAATTTGATCATGCTTGTTACTGGAGAGAGTCCAACCCTCCTTGGGGTTAGCAGACTGACGCCAATCATGAATTTGATTTGTGTGGCCTGGGAGAGAAGCCATTTACCCAAATGCACCGATTTCCTCTAAAACTCTCAGACATGGGGGCTGTGGGTACTCTAATTTCCAAACAAAACTCAATATGCTGCTCTTTTTGCAATATTTCTATTTTGGACACCCCACTGCTCCCAAATATCAACCCACATAACAGAAGAGCTGAATTGCAAAAATAACAGTTCTTTTATGAAGTACATAGTATTCTGCTTGGCTACCACATTTCCCTACAAAGCAACTGTGCCAATATTTCAACAGTATCTGGCTCCAGTGACTTGGGACATCCTGTGAATAGGAAAAGCTATATAAATGCAAGTTCTTTATATGAATTCTATTTATACTAGCTATTTTTGGAATGAAGATCATTGTACAATAAATGTGGCTTTGAGGCCAGTGCCAGTGGTTTATCCGGCCCGTGAGCTTTCACAAAACAAAAGCCACCTCCTCCTGCTCTGATAAGCCTCAAATGCAAAGGAAGAGTTCCGTCCAACTGGTCATTCCTCATAAAATATAGCAGCATCAGAAAGCTATTCGTCTGTCAAGTTATTGTAATAAAACCCTGTCCTAACTCAACCAGACACTTGCAATTGCATACTCAGAGGTCCCCAGATAGGAATGAGGGTGACTGATAACAGCATCTAGAATTAATTTAGTGGCTTCAAGGTAATATGACATGCTGAGCTATTTCACAAGGCTATTATACACCAACATTTGATGCAGAGCCATGTGAAGAGATGTTATGGCAAAATGCCAAACACCTGGTGGAACAGTTCAGTTCGTAGATGCATTTGAAAGGATGAAAGTGAGGTAGAGGTGGAGAGGTAGAGCCGACTGAAGTCACAGCCACAAATGGCGCAACAATTAAAACTCAGGGATATTGAAGGGGCCAAAGGCAGAGGGCTGTAGGTTTGGGTGAGACCACAGAGAGGTTTGAAAAGAAGGATTACAATTTTATAATCAAGGTATTGCTTAACCATAAGCGAGTGTAGACAGCCAAAGTTGTGATGTTGAATAAGACTTGATGTGCGTAAAGGACCCAGGCCTGGTTCATCCTAGTGGAATAGCCCATTGTCAGAGGCACTGAGGCAATTTACGTTTGCCAGCTGCTACTGTGGTTTAAATCAGCGAGCTCAACATTAACTACAAAAGAGCTTTTTACAGCAGCCTTGTCATATCTCCAAAACTTTCTTTTCTCTCTGATTCACACAAGAAAATATACAGATCAGTTAAACACATCTGAAGTGACACAACGTTGGCAGCAGTAAAATCTCCAGCCGAACTGGGAACATGCTAACACAGACCAAAGCACACACAAACCCAAGGTCACCTTTCCCCTCACCTGCAGACTCTAACCAGACTGAAAAAAACATTGTTTGACTAACTAAGTCCACTCACAAATACAAACAAGCAGAATGGGAAGTGGGACAAAATTGACCTTATCACTTTAAACTTTAAGAAAACGATGAAGACTGAAACACAAATAAATAATAATAATAAGGCAGAAATAGGATGTAACCACTGTGTGATAGAAATAGGAAGTCACAGTTTTCAGAAAATCAACACTGAAATTCTGGATAACTCAGCAATTCTGATTCTCGGGGTATGCAGTGGGATTTCACTCCCCTTATCTTCTCTTTCATTTGTAGCAATCTTTTAGCACTGCCCCGTTAAAAGAATGTAATTGTACATTTCCAGAAGTTATGCCAGCTAATTTATCCTGGCTGTTTCAATCTATGAAAGAAGTAAACGCAGAGACGGCTGAAGGCTTCTCGTAGTGTTCCAATGAATCAACATTTAAATTGTTCAGATTTTGACTTCGTATTACTTGAAACAAATATCAAAGTTGCCCCTTTCACTCACTTTTGATATATTAGTCAACAGACGAAAACAAATTCAATGCCTTGACGATTAATCACCAATGCTGAGACTGTGTCAGAGATAGTAGGAACTGCCAATGCTGGAGAATCTGAGATAACAAGGTGTAGAGCTGGATGAACACAGCAGGTAAAGCAGCAAAAGAGCAGGAAGGGTCTAGGCCCGAAACGTCAGCCTTCCTGCTCCTCCGAGGCTGCTTGGCCTGCTGTGTTCATCCAGCTCTACACCCTGTTATCTCTAATGCTGAGACTGTGTCGAGTTTAAGTCCTGCTGTCACAGGGCTTGCTCTTTGTGTTCCCCTTCAGTCAATTTGCTTTGGTTTTGAGAAAGCAAGATGCACTGCCGTATTCGCTGGGGACCTTTGAACATCAGAATAGCATTAACACATTCGGAACAGCGTTTAATGGCCCTATGCTATTCATGAATAATTCAATCACATGGCAAGTCCAGTGAGAGTCTCCAAACCAGCGAGGCATCTGTTGCTGACTGGCTCTGAACGTGCAATCAAACCTCCACATTAATCCCAGAGCCTGTCTCCAACTTCTGGCTCCATCTCCACCAATCGCCTACCCCACCCTCTTCCTGGCTACAATCAGTTCTGAAGAAGGGTCACTGGATCAAAAACGCTGTCTCATCTTTCTCTCCACGCATGCTGTCAGACCTGTTGAGTTTCTCCAGCACTTTTTGTTTTTGCTTCAGATTTCCAGCATTCGCAGTTCTTTGTTTTAGTGTCCAACTTCCGGTCAGTGTTTGCAGCCCTGGCCAGATGTAGCCCGTGTAAATGCTGAGGAGCATGAGGTTTTGAATGGGTAGTGAGAGTTTGTGGGTGGCTCTGACTGGAACCAGTTATTACTTTGCAGGGTCTGGAAATTTGTTGCCACAAGCAATGTTGTGATGTCAATAAAACCAAGTTCCTACAGTAAGCGCTGTTATGATTCTCCAATAAACAAACATTACAGCTTCTCCTTTGATATTTAAAGAGAGTTACCTTTTGAAAGTAGAAATGATAAGGTCATTAGACTGGAACTATTAAATTAAATGTTTCTCAACAGTTTATTTTCACCCTGCCTTAAAATTTCACCCTGTTGAAATCTCAGAATTCCTCAGTTTCGCTTGGCCAAGATACATCAAGATTTCCACCATCAGCAGTTCCAACTGAGGCACTCCAATCGAACTAGCTTACATGATTAACAAGGAATTCAAAGTTCTTAAGAAGATGTGTAGCTTGGGTTGTGGATGAGGTTATAGACTTGCTCATCGAGCAAGTGTGTTTGATGCAAACGTTTCATCACTCTGCTAGGTAACATTGTCAGTGCACCTCCAGTGAAGTGTTGGTGTTCTGTCCTGCTTGTTATTTATATGCCTCGGTTTGCTGGGGTGGTTGGCATTACTTCTGGTTGTGTTTCTCAGTGGTTTGTATATTGAACGAGGACACCACCCTGAAACTGCTGGATCTGTGCCTCATAACCCACTTCACTTTCAATGGCCATATGTTCAAACAAATCAATGGAACACCAGTGGGATCCCCAATATCAGGACTGATTGCAGGAGCAGGAATGCAAAGGTTAGAACAGACGATGCTCCCCACTATCCAAATCAAACTCTGGGTCCACTGTGTATTCGATGCCATCGTGATTATCAAATGCAGAAGACTAGAAGAAACTCACTGACACAAACAACATCCTCACCAGAATAAAAGTCACAAAAGAAGAAGACAACAATAACTGACTACCCTTCCTCGACATAATGAGGGAAAGCAAGAACAACAGGAAACTCCAGATTAGCGTACGCAGAAAGACCATACAAATGGACGAGATAATTAATTACACCAATAACCACCCCAACACTCATAAACAGGAGACTATTCAAATGGGCCACACCAAGCTGCAGCAGCCCGGAATTGCACAAAGCAGAACAGGTGACCTTGTACAGAGTTTTTAAAAGGAATGGATACCCAAAAAGCACAACCCACCGTTAGCTGCGCGCCAGACCACAACAAGAAGACACAACATAACCAGGCACACTAGTCACCCGACCGTACTTCAGAGACATATCAGAGATGACCACAAGACTACGCAGACCCTTAAGTACCTGAGTAGCCCACAAACCAAACAAACCACACTGCGAGAGTTACTGACAAACGTAAAGGATCCCACACCCACAACCATCAAAACTAACATAATATGTAAAATACCACGCACGGACTGTGGAAAAACATTACATAGGCCAAAGTGGAAGAAAACTGACAATAAGGATACGCGAACACCAACTAGCCACCAAGAGACACGACCAGTTCTCACTGGTCTCAATACACACAGACAAAGAAGGACTGTGACAACACATCCATAATAGCACCGGCCAAACAGAGACACGCCAGGGAATTCCTAGAGGCATGGTATTCCAACCTGAGCTTTATCAACAAACACATGGAACTGGACCCAATATACAAACCACTAAAAAACAGAACCAGAAGTGATGCCAACCACCCCAGCAAACTGAGGCATATAAATAGCATGCGGGACAGAACAGCAACACTTCACTGGAGGTGCACTAACAATGTTACCTAGCAGGGTGACAAAACGTCTGCAACCAAACACACCAGCTCAGCGAGCAAGTCTACAGCCTTAACAAGGAATTCATTCAAAAGTGAACCCAGAGGGTCTGGTGGTGCAATGGTAGTGCCCTTACCTCTGACATAGGAAGCCTAGGTTCTAATTCCACTTGCTGCCGCAGTCTGTAGCCACATCTCTGAGCAGGTTGATACAGAAAATATTTGAGAACTGACCTTTAGGGGTTGGTATGGTATAAATGATAATGCCCCTCCCTCTGGGCCAGAAGGCCTGACTGTGAGTCTCACCTGCTCCAGAGGTGTGGAAGAATACCTTTGAACAGGTTGGTTTAAAATATACAAACTTTATTATTAGTTTAAAGGGTGTGGGCTGGGCCAGCATTTGTTTCCTATCCCTAACTGCACCGGAGAAGGTGCCTTTTCAAGCCGCTGCAGTGGGGGTTGTAAGGACTTCCCCAGTACTGCTGGGGAGGGGATTTGTCCCAGCCACACTCAAGGAAAGGTGTTGTGCCTCCGAGTGAGAAGCTTGGAGGGCGCTGACGTTTCCCTGCATCTGCTCCCCCTGTAGGTGCTGGAGTTGGAAGTTTTCTGTCGTGCATCTTGTGAATGGTACAGCCAGCCATTGGCCGGTGGTGGGGGTGGGGAATGAATGTACAAGTTGGAGATTACTCAAGCTGAAGGGCAGCAGCCCCCCTGGCGTGCTGATGCAGATAGTTTATCAGGGCAGACAGAAATTCACGCCGCTGTAACCCCACAGTTGTATTCCTATGTAGAACCGAGGCTGCACCCTCTCAGTGCAGCCCTACCCAGGCACTGGGAATGAGGCGTGGTCCAGTCAAGTGAACCACAGCAGTTTCATAACGGTGGAAAAAAAGATCAAGTGTTGATGCACTTTTCAGTCAGTTTTAACATGCGATTAAAAACCTATAACACTGCACCCCAGTCAGGTGCAGAGACTATCAGAATTGACCAGACTACGGGGGGGTGGGATTTCAGCATTATCAATGAAGCTGAGTTTTCCGTTTGCATTCTCTTTGGTTTCCCGAGGCTATCAAAGCTGCTGGAATGCTCCCTGCAACCGATGCTGGGGAGGCGGGTGAGTGGGACACCAGCTTGAGGCTTCTGGCTCGGTGCTGTGGAGATCTCTTGGGAAGGAGGGAGGCGGAGTCCTCAATCTTACCAGGAAGGACGGTTCTCGGCTCACTGCAGGGCCGAGCACTCCCAAAGCCTGCCTCTTTCAACTCACAGCGGGGCCGGCTCGGCTGTTCCGCTTCAAACTCGTCCTTTGTCCTGACGCTTTGTGTGGGAGAGGCAGACAGCCATTGTCATTGTATGACCCGACAGGTCATTTAACCTCACCATACTGTCAAAGTGCTTGGCCAGGAAATGCGGTAGGAAAAGGAAGTTAGCTCGGACTTTGGTTCGGTCTTCGAGAAAACACACACTCATTCGTAAGCTAGGTGTGATCCAATATCACAAATCACCCGGGTTCCACCACGGTAGCAGCCAAGACACAGAATGGTCTCAGTTCACACAAGCCATGCCTGGCACAGAGGGACTTGGCGCTAAATGCTGGTGCTCACACAGCGGCGGCTGCCTGCACCAAGCATTGGAGACAGCAAGCGAACTAACAGATCAATCCCCTGACAAGCTGTGCCCATTTCAGCCAAACTCACAGCAACGCCATGAGATTGCCACACTGCTGAAACTGCATCAGGATACCCAGTGGGTGTTAAATGTTGCACTGCTCTTCTTTATAAAGTTAATCCCAACACGTGTTCCGGGCAGCAATTTTGTACCAGCGTTTTAAATGTGGACGAACGCCTTAATGTTATCAAACTAAGCATTTAAAGGGGTCGTTCAGCGAACTATTTGGGTAGGTCGGACTGTTTGAAGTGATTAGCGGATTTCACATGCAGAAAATTAAACCGATGTCAGGGGGAATCCTGAATGTGTCTCCACGCAGTGAGCTATTTATGTTCCCTTACACAAACTATCCACCAGCGGCACTGACCGCTCTGCAACAAGTCACAGGCATCGTTGTGTCCTCTTCCCCCACCTCTCGGGTAAATGTTACTCGTGTCCTACAGATTTACACCCAAAACAAAAACCCAGGCGGTTTACCTGCGGCTGAGAAAGCCATTGCTGACACCTCCGAGCTGGTCCTTGCTGCTTTGCAATCCCGGAGGGTATTTGTACTGGAATCCGATGCCCCACGAAGTGCACACCAGGGGGATTAAATAGAGCAGAAAGAAAGTCGCCTGCAAGCCTCTCCACGATGCTGTGCACCGTCGGAGGTTCCTGAAAGTGCTAGCAGTCCCGGCCATTCCCCGGACACTTCACTGGATGTTGCTGGCTTTGCTCCCTGCCTCCTCCAGGGCCCAGGCGGCAGTGTCGTGCGCCTCCCTCTGTCCGTCCCGGAGCGGGTGACAGAGCCGGGGGCACTTGTGCAGGAACCGTAGGACACAGTGAGCCCCCCCACCAGAGAAGCGCTGCAAACATCCGCCGGTGTCAGGGCTGCTCGGTCATCACCGATTGGTGTTTGCCTCTGAATGTCACTGAGCATGGGATCTGGAGGGAGGTTTTATAGAGAGAGAGGGGGCTGCCTGTCCGCCCGGCTCAGTGCTGTGCCCTGGCGCTTCCACTTGGGCTTTTTGTTTCTGCTTCGGGCAGTATGTGTGTCTGTGTGTGTGTGTTTTATCACTTCCCCTCCCCCCCGGGGTCTGTTTGTGTGTGTGTGTGTGAGAGAGAGACGCCTGGCTGGTGGATTGCTGCGAGTGAGAACTCAGAGGATTGAGTGGGGAGGGGGTTTTGGTTGGAGAATAGTTTCTTTTTCACCCCCACCCTTCTCAAACTTTCCCCGTGGGGGCGGTCAGCTCCTGGGATTACAGGCAGATCCTACCCCCTCCATTCTGCAAATTCCCTGCAGCCCCTTCCTTCAATCGGCTGCACAGGGCCCTGTCATGTTGTTTCCTTTTGCTTTTTCTTTGCTTAATTATTGTTCACTTTTTTGTTAAAAGAAAAAAAGTTTTCAGCGCAACAAGTTGTGAACAGACGGCTGGAATATTCAGCACCAGGCTTGGAAATGCCAAGTCCCCCTCCTCGATGTATTCGCGGCTTGTGGCATTTTACCCGCAGAGGACGCCAGAGGGCAGCATTGAGCAGAGGGAGGCTGTCCTCAGCATGTTTTGGAGTTCGGTGCGTGGACGCTTCTATCTCTGTCACCAGCTCTTGTTCCTCCTTTACACACACCTCCAGTTTATCTCCGTGTTCCCATTTGCACCTTCGCAGCGCCCGACCCCGCCTTGCTTTTCAGCAGGGCTCCCGAGCGCACAGGGACAAAATACTGCGGCAGGTCTTGGCGATGTTCCATGTTCTTCAGGGGGTGCCTTTCTGTAAGCGATAGCAGGAAGGTGCCCGGGGAATGAGAAGGACCTGGGCTTGGCTATCCCAAATGAGGTGAAAAAAAACTGCCCTGCGGAGCCTGCACACAAACTCAACATTGTCCCAGTTACTGTAATCGTGGTCAAAGAGAAACTTGTCGACGAGTTCTTCATGAAGCATGGTAATAAAATGTGAGGCTGGATGAACACAGCAGGCCAAGCAGCATCTCAGGAGCTTTTGTGCTTCTGAGATGCTGCTTGGCCTGCTGTGTTCATCCAGCCTCACATTTTATTATCTTGGAATTCTTCAGCATCTGCAGTTCCCATTATCTCTTCATGAAGCATGGGTGTTTACCCAAAATCGATTATTGAATGAGATCACATTTCACTTCCTTCAATTTAATCCCATTGTTCAAATCGGTCGATGGGGAATGTTATTCCATCTACTAATCCTCCCACTCTCTTTTCCCCCCCCCCCCCCCCCCACAAACTTTCAGAATCCGGGCACCACAATCCTGATTTCCTTTGCACTCTGTCATATATTCCATTCTCGCCTCTTTCCTTTCTTATCCTGGTGAACTTCCCCTTCCGTCTGGGACATAGGCTTCTCTTGGTGCAGATGAGTCACAAAGGATCAATCCTCAATTGAGTGCAAGTAGAAGAAAGATGGTGGGTTTAGCTGCAGTAGGGGTATTTTTACGGGATGGAACAATGCTCGCTATTCCGAGCATTAAGTCGATGTGAATATGTGGTATTGAAACAATTAACATTTATTAGAGAGATAGTAGGAACTGACGATGCTGGTGAATCGGAGATAACAAGGTGTAGAGTTGGATGAACACAGCAGGCCAAGCAGCGGAGGAGCAGGAAAGCTGACGTTTCGGGTCTGAAGCATTTCTGAAGAAAGGTCCAGACCCGAAAAGTCAGCTTTCCGGCTCCTCTGATGCTGCTTGGCCTGCTGTGTTCATCCAGCCCTACACCTTGTTATTTAATATTTACTACAGTCAGCGATTATATTGCAGACATTACATTCACCGGCACAACTAGTGCCCAGTCTCATTAGGCTATTCAGTGCCAGTCTTTCAATGGCGTGTCATACTTCAAGTTATTCCAAGATGACACCCGAGAACTTTACATCCTCAGCTCATATTCTATTAGAGAGTGATGGTCTAGAGTTATACACCATAACCACGTTGCCTAAAGATACATTTAAATAACGACTGAGCCACATGTTTAGAGAAGGAGGGGAAAAGTGAAGTCATATTTGAGAAGAAACAGACCAAAGGCTAGGTCATTCCATTGGTCTGAGATTTATAACAATCCATTGATACCCATAGACAATCCAGGGAGGGGTAACTGAAGCAGAGGCCCACAATAAACACTGACTAATCTTAAGGGGAGAAGATCAAACTTGGTGCAGGAGATCTTTAGAATCCGTTGAACTCTTAAGGTTCAGAACCACAAAAGAGGCATGTGATAACCCATGCAGCAGGTAAGAAACACATCAGCTAATCAAATGAAAAGTTTAATTTTAAATCAACACACCACTTTCAGAAAATGGGAAAAAGGTCAAAAGTCATACAAGCCCAAGTTACAGTCCAACAGTTCTGTTAGACTGTAACAGCTCAGTTCTGAGGAAAGGTCACCAGTCGCGAAGCACTAACTGTTTTTTCCTTCACAGATGCTGTCAGACCTGCTGATCTTTTCCAGCAACTTTATTTTTGTTATAGTCCAACAGACTTAATTGAACACAAGCTTTCAGAGCATTGCCCCTTCCTCAGGTGCAATGAGAGAGCAAGTATTAAGGCACAGAATTTGTAAGTAAATGATCAAAGGATCATACAACTGATGGAGGGTGTCAATCAGCCAATTTAGAATTATTAAATACATTTGTATTATGGATGTGAGTTTGCTCACTGAGCTGGAAGGTTAGTTTTCAGACGTTTCGTCATCATTCTAGGTAATGTCATCAGTGAGCCTCCGATGAAGCGCTGGTGTCATGTCTTGCTTTCTATTTATCTGTTCGTCGGAGGCTCACTGATGACGTTACCTAGAATGGTGACGAAACGTCTGAAAACTAACCTTCCAGCTCAGCGAGCAAATTCACATCCAGAACCTCAACCTGAGCTGCAAATCTTGTCAAAACTCGCTAACATTTGTATTAGTTGTATAATCCTTTGATCTTTTAATTATAAATTGTGTCTTGATACTTCTTCTCTTACACCTGAGGAAGGGGCACACTCCAAAAGCTTGTACATTCAATTAAACCTGCTGGACTGTAACCTTGTGTGATTTTTGACCTTGTCCAACATCAGCACTTCTGCATCATAAAATGGGCCGGAGCAGAATACAGAAAAGCTGAAAAGCCAAAGAACTATGCACAGAAGAGGCAAATGAGGTAGAACAGCTTCCATTAGAAGACAGACCCAAAGAGTTAGGGAAATTAATGATCTAGACCAAGCATTTTGGCAAGTGGACATTTATGTCAACAAGCAACTCAGGAATACGAAGTTAGATCATATCACAAATATATTATTATCAGATACCAAACCTTGGGTGACAAAACACTGTTTACAGCCAACAGATGTTCAATGATGTGGTCCAGGGGTCACCACACTATCTGAGTGCTATGTTATAAGCAACTCTCCAACATCAATAGTACTGAATATTGGAAAACTTGCATTCACAACCAGGCACTCACTTCTGATTTGAAAGGTCTGTATTGACCCTAATCTCATTTAAAAGCTGGGAAGTGTTAAACAGAGGGTTAAGGAGCAGCTGGCAGCTGATGTTTCAAGGCTCCTTAAGCTCTTGGTGGGAAAGCAGAATCCTCAGAGGCTAATTACTTTGTTTCAGACAATTGATGATATGGAAATTTGTGCCATTACTAATTAGGTGGAAATAATTTTGACTGGAGAACAAAAATGAAGAAAATGCAGACTCTTGTACAAACCAGCTTAGAGAAGAAATGGCAAGCAAAGAAGCAGCAATTAGCAATTAACAATATATTTCTTAAGACAAATGAAGCATTAACCAAATGAATTGAGACAGATTACAATACGGCAGTGAACAACTAGTTATGACAAATTCAAGTCACACATTAGGTGCTGAGATAACTAGGAAGGGACAAGTTCAAGTAGAAATTTGACCTTCCAACCTCACAAAAGAAGAATTTTGAACCAGAATAAGAAATGTCCAAATAAATCAACAACCATTTTTCCCATTCCAAAGAGAACAGGCTTGGGGAGAATAATGAAACCTCCAGATTGTTTGAATTTGTAAAAACACCTGAAAGAGAGGGGATAGTGGTAAATGCATCATATAACAAATATATAACAAGATCCATCAGAAAAATATGCTTGGTTATTTATGGGTCTGAAAGTGTTAATAAATGATTGAGTGCTAGAAACAATACCCATTGCAATGATGGCATGAGGACTTGGGTGAAGTAGGATTCTGTGAAAAACAGGCCTAAAACTCAACAATCTTCATAGTAGTGTAGTGCCTATTATAACCTATAAATAATTGTAAAGATGCAATGAATTACATCTGGCTTACCTTACAATTGTCTCTTTCTTAGCCCAAGAGGCTACCCTTGCACACACTAGACTATTGGAGCCTCTAAGCAAACTATACATTTTGAAGATTCAGATGACAGCATTACCCTTGTTTTTTGACATAAGAAGATTCAATAAATGACAGTAGATTCATGCTCCTTCATGGTAGCAATGAAAAACCAAAATCTTGCTTCATTGCTGTTAATCTTGAGTTAGTCAATTTGAATGCAAATTGACTTCGAAGTTTAAAGTTTTGGTAAAGATTTGTAGCTCGAGTTGTGGGTGAGGTTGTTGACTTGCTTGCTGATCTAGTTTGTTCTTGTTCAGACATTTTGTCACCATGCTAGGGTGACATCATCAGTGAGGCCTCTGATGAAGAAATGTTGTTCTACTTCGCTTGGAATTTATGCTGCCTGGTCCATTATGGTGAGTACTGTCATTTCTGGTCTTTGTTCTATATGGGTTTGTATATGGAAACCAGAAATGACACTACTCACCACTACAGACCAGACAGTATAAACTCCAAGTGGAGTAGAACAACATCGCTTCATCTCACTGATGATGTTACTTAGTATGGTGATGAAACGTCTGAATCAAAATAAGCCAGCTCAGCAAGCAAGTCAACGACCCAACTTTTGAAGCAACAAGACCCCAATATCCAGGGTCTGTCACTCCACTTTGTTCAATGTATCATTCAATGGTCAATCCATAGTTACAACAGTCTGAGAAGAGCAAGGTCACTTCTCAGAGTAAGTATTTTGAAATATGATAGCAATAGGGAAGACTGAACTCATACACACATGGGGCTTAGAACCAAGACTAGGCCTTTTGGCCCTTTTAATCTGCTGTGCGATTTACGAGTCATATCTATCCGGGGTGTCAAAATCACTACCTTGTTTGCTGACCCCATCCACCAATAACTCTAGTCTCCTTTGTCGAGCAAAAACCTAACTTGACCTCGAATAAAGTCAATGACTAATTCTCCATTGCTTTCTGAAAAAGGGGATTCCAGATACCAACAATCCTCAGAGGATAAAACTGCTCCTAATCTTCATCTTAAAAGGGAGCTTCTTATTCTTAAGCTGTATTATCGCACTCTAGTCTTCCCTAATGGAGGGATCATCTCCCAGTATTTGTTCAATCGAGACCTCCCAGGATCTTATATATTTCAATAAGGTCACATTTCATTCATCTAAATTCCAAGAGGTATTGGCCCAAACTGCCTACATTAGTAACATGAACCCTTCATCCCAGGAATGAGTAAAGTGAAATCACATTTGGGGCTGGCTAGCAATCAAGCACAAGATCAATATGATTCTTCCTAAAGAATAGCCCTTCAATTTTCTTCCTTGTTCTGAGCAAAGATGTGGCACTCAATTGTCATTGATAGATGCAGGTGATCCTTTTGTACTTGTAAAACAATTTGTTTGACCAAAGATAATTGCTGTTTGAATACTAATAAACATATTATTTTGTAATTTTAAACCTACATTTCACACTGACATTAAATGTGTATTTTTGAACCAGATGCAGAACATTAGCAATCTACGGATAAACACTTGAACACTGATTAGTAGTAATGGAAATTCAGAGTTTTGCTGGTGACATTTCATGAGTTTTAAACTCCATGCACCTCTACACATTTCAAATGCTCAATATTTTTCACAACTTGCTAAATCTTTGCTTATATATAATGAATAAACAAGGTTGTGAAAACATTCTATTACAAATGTTACAAGCTGAGCAAAGAATAGAACAATAGCGCTGGCAAAATGGATAACTTTTTCTATGTGCATGTTCCAGAACTGCAGGTGCACCAAAGAGTTCAGAATCAAATTAGCCATGGTTGGAAGGATTGTAACTATTTGGAGGTTAAATCTGAGGAGACAGTCAAGGAGAATAAAGAAACGGCAGACGAGTCAAACAGACATTTTGCATTCGCCTTTACAGTGAGATTTTGTACATCGCATTCATACTAAAGAATACAAAAGAGGAATGAAGGACCATCGCTGCAGTAGTAGTATTTGACAAGCTAATGGGGCTAAAGGCATACAAGTTCCTTGATCCTGACCAATTGCATCCTAGGATCCTAAAAGAGATAGCGATAGTGGATGCAGTGGTTATAACTTTCCAAAACTCATCGGATTCCAGAGAAGTATCAGAGGAGTGGAAGACTGCCAATATAACAGCCTTATTCAAAAAGGGAAGTAAAAAAAAAACATTTAATTATGGGCAGATTAGGTTGTAGTCTTGCTCGCCAAGCTGGTGTGTTTGATTGCAGACATTTCATCACCCTGCTAGATAACATTGTCAGTGAACCTCTGGTGAAACATTGGTGTTCTGTCCCACTTGTTATTTATATGCCTGTTTGCTGGGGTGGCTGGCATCACTTCTGGTTCAGTTTTTCAGTGGTTTGTATGTCAGGTCCAGGTCAATGTGTTTGTTGATGGAGTACCGTTTGGAATACCAGGCCTCAAGGAATTCCCTGGCATATCTCTGGTTGGCTTGTGCTATTATGGATGTGTTGTCCAGTCGAATTTGTGTCCTTCTTTGTCCATGTGTATTGAGACCTGCGACAGCTACTGATGAGCATAAAGAATCCCATACCCACAATCAACAATACAAACATAATATACAAGATTCCATGCAAGAACATGGAGACACATTACACAGGCCAAACTGGAAGAAAACTGACAATAAAGAGTACACAAACACCAACTAGCCACCAAGAAACACAACCAGTTCTCAGTAGCCACAATACACATGGATGAAGAAGGACATGAATTTGACTGGGACAACACATCATAATAGCACCGGCCAAACAGAGACATGCCAGGGAATTCCTAGAGGCATGGTATTCCAACCTGAGCTCCATCAACAAACACATGGAACCGGAGCCAATATACAAAACATTGAAAAACAGAACAAGAAGGGATGCCAACCACCCCAGCAAACTGAGGCATATAAATAACACGCGGGACAGAACACTAACACTTCACTGGAGGTGCACTAACAATGTTACCTAGCAGGGTGACAAAACGTCTGCAACCAAACACACCAGCTCAGCGAGCAAGTCTACAGCCTCATCCACAACCTGAGCTACAAGTCTTCTCAAAAACTACAGGCGCATTAACCTAACAGCAATTGTTGGAAAAGTATGGGAATTAATTAGTAAGGAAATAATAACAGAACATTTGGAAAATTGTAATCTCATCAAGCAGAGTCAGCATGGCTTCATGAAACGGAAATTGTGTCTGACCAATTTATTAGACTGTTTCTAGGAAAATACAACCAGAGTGGATAGAGGAGAACGAGTGAGTGCGTTGATTTTGGACTTCCAGAAGATATTCAACAAAGGCACCTCGAAAAGGTTAAGTCGTAAGAGCCCGTGGTGTTGGAGGTAGCTTACTGGGACAGATGGAGACTTGGTTACAATAGCCAGATTTGTAGGTGACATGAAAAAAGCTGGAAAGGCAGGTTGAGAGAGGTACTTAATCTATCAATAGCCTTCTGTAAATAGTAAGTTGACAAAAATTGGCAAATGGAGTATAATGTGGGAAAATGTGACGTTGTTAATATTCGAAGGGAGAACCAAAGAACAGATTATTTAAACAGAGAAAAACTGCAGAAAGCTACAAAACAAAGGGATTTGTGGATACCTGTAAATGAAACACAAAAACTAGCACAGTGCACCAGGTAATCAGGAAGGCTAATGGAATGTTTGTTCTTATTTCAAGGCAGCTGGAGTATTAAGAGTCGGGGAAATCTTACTGCAATTGTTCAAGGGGTTTGTTTGTGAGACCACACCTGGAGAACTGAGAGCAGTTTTAGTCCCCTGTTTTCAGGCAACATACCATTTCATTGGAGGCAGTTTAGAGAAGGCTCACTAGGATGATCCCTGTAATGGAGGGGATTGGCTTATGAGAAAAGGTTAAACAGGTTGGGACTCTACTCACTGAAGTTTAGAAAACCATGAGAAACACAAGATTCTTAAGGGGTTTGACAGGGTAAATGCGAAGAGAATGCTTCCCCTCATCAGAGAGTCAAGAACCAGAGGGCATTGAATCAGAATAAAGGGGCACCAATTAAAGACTGAGAAGGGGACGAATTTCTTCTCTCAGAGGGTTGAAAACTTTTGCAACTCCTTGCCACAGAGAGCTGTGGGAGTACTGTTCTCATGAATATTTAAAGCTTAGAGAGATAGGTTCGTGATCAGTAAGAGAGTCAAAGGTTTCAGAAAAGCATGCAGAAAAGTAGATACGAGGATCCAACTGAATGGCAGGGCAGGCTTGAGGGAGCTGGACGGCCTCCTTGAGTTCCTATTCTTGTGGTCTTATGCTCAGATATGGTATGACACACCGTCATTGAAAGTGGAAACTGAACCCAAGCTTCGTAAACTGGAGGTTTCAGTGATAATCTTTTTTCAAAATGCCAAAGATGACACTAACGGCACATTCCAACTCTAACTGGCACCAACGTTTGTCAAGACAGCTGGAAGGACTTTGATCAAACTTTCATATGAAACACATGATCTTCAACAATGCAACATTTAGTGGTCGATCCAAGCTTGTACCCACTCTCTGGGAGGGCTTGAATCCAAAAGCTATCTGACTGCTCCACTACTTGAGCAAGTCGAACACATACCTTGAATAAAGCACAAGTAATGTTTTTAACCTTTCAACAAAATTAATAAGATTCATACGATGTTTTTTAATTATACAATGAACAGCAAAGAAACACCAATTAGATCAAAAATTAGATACTATGACAACTGGCAATCTACCTGTACACTATGGCACTTTCTAAATCAAGTACACTGTATGGTGATATACACTGCAACTATTTCAGGGATTTGGCCATAAAAATAGTTCAGACTTTAACCAAAACAGTAGAACAAATTCAAATAACCAAGGCATTGTGGGAATATTGCACAGCCTCTCTTCACATGATGAACAAGTTACTCATTAGTTTCCAAATAGAAAACAATCATGAGCTGGAATTATCTAGTACAGTTATCATTACATATGGCGAGCACAGACGGAATCTTCATTTATGTCTATCTGCAAACACTCAAGTGCTGTTTCATGGTTTAATTTTTGTCATTGACATTTTTGGTAATGGAAATTAGTTAGCACTAATTAACAGGTATAGCCAGGAGGTTTAGAACAAATAATAACGTGGTTGGATTGCGATGGTAGAAATTGTAAAGCTTAAATAGATAGGCTAAAACAAGATGAAAGGGCTTCCTCATGCACAGTTATCTAATGATTTATGGCATATATTCAGTCATGTGATTGTTTTGTAATCATCAGTTATTTTGCAATAAGTTAACCTTTTATTTTGTGCACAATAATGATAGCACAGTTACAGGAGCTTATGTATGAGAAGTAACAGTGTTGAAAAATACAAATCTTAATCATTAGAAATATGGCCTAAGAAGCTGCACAAATTAAATGTTTCAGAATGAAGACAAATTGAAAATTTGATGTCAGATTATATAAAGAGTTGTCTACAGATAGTTATTATTTCCCTGTGTACAAGCCAAAAATTAAAGAGGTTACCCTCAAATGTTTAATCACTCGGTAATCTGTGCTATAGAATTTATACACAAGGTGCCTTGCTTCCTTGTTTTGAAAAAATATCAGAAGTTCACTGAAATTATAACACAAATGAAAGAGTCATGAATCATGAACAATACTGTGACGGAATGTGTAATGGGCACTGCAGATATTAATACACATTGTTATTTGGACACTTTATACAAATGTTTTCAAATACACAATGCACAGGAAATAAATCTTACAATATATTACTGGGTTTATTTTACAGATGTATTGCACTAGAGTTTGAAATTAGAGCTCACTCTAGACTGCAAAATAGATTCAGAGATATATTACTTCCCAAGGCAGAGATTTTGGTGCAGCAAACATTACTGTGATTTGCAAAAAAAATGGACTTGTTTGCCAGTAGAAGGTACATTTTCCCCAATTGGTTAAAAATGCCTGTAGCTTATCTCTCTGTTACCCCTGACCCAAGAAAATAGCTTGACCAGAGTCACTTAAAAATGATCAGGAGTGTAAGAGGTGAGGACTGTCTCAAATATCCTGAATATTACTCATGTTGATTTCTTATCGTACAACACAGTGGGGAGGAAAAAAGTATGGAACCTACGGAGAAGCAGATAACACATGGACTCTGCCAAATGCATCCGTTCAGTTAATTCCATACTCAAAAGAAGTATCGAGAGAGAGATTTAGTACCATTAAATGTTGCTGTGTATATTTTAAAACAATACCAGTTCTCAGTCAGACATTGATATTTCTTTGGATTACAATCCTTTAATTTTTTAGGATGAGATGTGAAATTTATGCAGATTATAACACCAGAAGTATTTACAAATTGCAGAACAGGACCAAGGACTGTCAATTATCATTGTATGTCAAAGACCAAAATAATGATATCAGACTTACAAATATTGGGAAGAAAGGTGTGAAGAAAAAAAATTGAGAGTCAGCTGAAGGAATAAAACACTTAGAATTTTAAATATACCTGTTCAGAATAGACTTAAGGTGATGGAGCAGAGAAATGAATGCATTTCTCTGGTATATTTACACAATTAGTACTTAATACCTTTAAAATAACTTCAATTACATTTCCTTACAAGTCTTAGTACAAATGCAAATAATTTCCTTCAAATGGAGATATCAGGCTAATATTACTTGGTAACCAAGAATTAATTGCGTTAACAATTTTTTAAAAACTCTATTGCCATTAAATTCAACAATTTACAACCAATTTTCAAACAACTCTGCAGACATTTCATATACTGGTGAAAATTTATTACAATATATTCTTCAATACCACTCATTAATGGTTACTCATTTACCAATTTCACATCCTAAAATTTAAAACTAGCACCATGACAACACAGATTTGCATTTTATATATAAAGTGCATATCATATAATCTCTCACAATACTCACCACTTAACTTTTAAAATGTTTTCTTGATCTAAATATTTATTAAGACAATATCAGATACTTATCATGATGTGAGATTTGTTCCCAACTCTCTTTGAGAAAGCATTGGAAATAGACAATTCATATTACACAATCAACAAGAAGAAAATTCAACACAGAGGAATGCAACTTAGTTAAATTAATTCAGTGCTGAATGACAGAGTTAATTTGGATGTCATAGAATCATTGGAAAAAGAAGTTGTAGAAATAATTTGCAATGTCCACCACCAAATTAAAATTGATAATTTAATTATTAAAAATTGCTACTTCTAAGTTTTAATTTATTTTGCTAAATAGTTGGACAATTTTTTTTAAATTAACTCAAACACCTATCACTGGGAAGACTAACTCAGTGAGCCTATCAATTGAGTAGCTAAACTACACAGATCAGGTTAGTTGTGGATTGGTTCTCGGTTATGTATTGATTTGATTAATCTCTGGTGCCATGGTGATAGGGACACTACAATGAATCTTAGATGTGGGACATTTGTTAATAGGGAGGAGTCTGTTCTTTATTCATTAGATAGCGATCTGTGCTGGAATTATGGACACCAGCAGTTCATCTGTGATGACAGAGTAGGCTGCTGACATCATCAAAAATGCACATGTCCACGTGGTGCCAACATGGTGGTTGAAGCCAGTAGCTCAGTACTCAGTAGGGTCCAATGATGGAGGAAGGAGAAAAAAGACAAACTAAATGTTTTCAATATTTCCTCAGGTGTTATACTCTAATTCTTAATTTTTACAAAACAAGTTTCTTTTCAAACAAAATACAATTACAATTTTTAACAACTGCTTGCAAGCTCAATGTAGACAGTGAACTTCACTACAACTACACAGCTACCTTTTCATTTGCAGCACTACTTTACACCCATTTCTGTCATGATTATATTCGGATAATGATATCAAATGCAGTCATCAGTTCACACACAACACTCCTGAATTAGAGCAAACGGGGAAGCAATTTACATTCAGTCATTCAATTTGAATTGATTTCCACGTAAGAATAATCCAGGTTTCCCATTTTATTCTAACACACATTGCATAAGGTGCCTGACAACAAGTCTTACATATGGAAGACAAATACTTTTCAGTGGAGCATTGATGCAAATGTGATTTGAAACTGACGTAGCCCAGATATTTAACAGCCAAGAGACTTCATGACAAGCTTCCATTTTTTAGATTTTTAAGATAGAGATTAATAACTGCATGTAAATTTACAATCAAACAATCTACAACTAGTCAAGGGAAGTTTACAGTTACAAACAGTGCTTGTCACATGAACTGTACTTGTTTTTTTAATTCATCAAAAGACATATTTCAAAACTTTCCTGCATGTCCAACACAATTCACTCAATTTATTGCACTTCTGCTTCAATAGCTGTATTGCTCCAGTATTCTCTGAGGAATTTTGGTGTCTTGTGTCTGCGGACCATTCAAGAGTCATTCTCCTGGAAATCACCTCCAAACTCTATTGAGCCTGCAGTCAGTTGGTGAAGAATTAATTTCTTGTAGATTCCTCCCTTCTCTAAAAGGTTGTTATGGGTACCACATTCCACTATCCTTCCATGGTCAACAACAATCACCTTAGTAAAGAAAAACATGACAAATAAAAATTATTTGCGTAAACAGTTCACACTTTTGGATATGATCACATTATTTTCGAAAATAAATCAATGACATGTCAGTAAAACCATCTACCTTTATGTGGGATCAACCTTTTTGGTTAATCTTGCTTTTATTAAATAACAGGCACAATTTATGCCAACTGTTGGAAGAATATGTAGTGTATTTAAGCTTAGTGATTTAATGAAAAAAAATATTCACCACATAAGATAGATATTACAGCTGGCACCTAACACTCTATTGCATGTGTCTCTAATTTATTATGTACAGTTTATTCTATCTATTTTGCCAAGGAGGAACACGAGGGATGATAGATTAAAAAAGTAGTCCTCCCATTTCCTTCTACTGAACTTATGCAGAGCAACCTAGAAAACAAAAGTATGAGGCTGTTTTTGAAATGAATATTTTCCATTGAAGACCATTATTTTGAGTAGGGTCTGGTTGTAAATCACTTCCATCATATATTGCACTTGTTTAGCTAACTTGTCTTTTTTAAAGGCTGAAAATACAAAATCGACTTCACAGTCTGCTTTATTCAAATACTGGCATGAACTTATTAAAACCAATTTTGTCATTCAACTCAGGTACATTTGAAACAGTTTGTTATGGACTGCTTCTGTGGCCACTCTTGTGAGGTGAACCCATTGTCAACAAAATCATGCTTTGCCAGTAAGGTTCAGCAGAGAGAAAAGTGTACAAACAACTAACTATGTAGAAAACTGTACAAAAGAAACGATATAGCACACTGTGTATCTTGACTACATGAATATCAAGAAGGGAGAAAGAAAAAAAGCCACCCCTACCAATGCACAAGAAATTGGAATGGGCAATCTGGAAAATCTGGCTCAAAGTATTTCTCTCAAACTCCTATGCTAGATATAATGAAAGGTCTATTTTCAACACAAACCCTCTCTTTCTTTCACTCCTAAATTCTCAGTTCTTCATCAAATTATTCTCAAATTTATTTTATCAGAACTACAGCACTTCTCTAATCATTCTCTTGCTCTCGGAAACTACCAATACAACATGCAGCATATGCTTCCTTCATCCTTAATGAGAATTAAAGCTTTGGAATTCTACCTATCAAACCTTCTCCATGACCTCTAAATGGCAAAAATCATCATTTCCCAAATCTTTGCTGCTTTTTGTTACGTCCAAGCTACAAAACAAACTCATACTAGGTATCACCCAATCAATAACTCCCAGTTACATCAATAGCTCCTGATTTATCTCACCATTATTCTTCTTCTTTTCCTACTTGGAGTCCTGCACAAATGAGCCTTGATTCTTGAGCTGGGCATTGCAATAAAAACAAATCAAGGTAGGGCAAGTGCCAAAAGATTGGGTTGCACAATGGATTGAGAATTCTCATGTTTTCAAGACTATTTGAATAAGGATAAACATTTCCCTTTCTGCCTGCCGTAAGTATCTGCAAGGCTGGTGGCTTGCAAACCACTTTCTTGTGAGTGCATCATAGGCCATAATTTGGAAGACTCATTCTGAAGAACAGCTGTTTATGGAAAAGGGAAATGTCACACTATTGAAACATTGAATACTGTGTTGAAGTTATAATTATAGAAAATTGTTTGAGAGATGGTGGAGCAAGCTTTGACCTTGATTTGATGTGTGTTATACTTAACTTTCAACGACTTTTGAGGGAAAACAATATTTTCACTTTTCTCTTTCCAGAGTCACCAAACTAATGATGGGGTTCCAGTTCCACAACTGCTAGTTCCTCAGATGTGGCTATTTATCAGACACACTAACTATGGAAATACACAAATACTGATGCATGAAATGCAGATCGAACAGGACTTCCTAAATAGCTGTCAGGACAGCAGCAATACTGGCTGATGTAGCCCTTCTCTATCTATGGGTATGGAATCTCATTGTCACAGTGGGTGAAATCAGCTAAATTTTAAAATAAAAAAATCATTCATGCGATGAGGGCAATTGAATCTGGATGCCTGGCGCTGAGAGGCAGCAGTGCCAGCTACTGAGCTATCATGCCACCCCAAGGTTATTCAGAACAATTTGTGATTATACTATTTCATCATTTATACACAGTGAGAGTTCACTTTGATTGCCAACAATCTGGAGTTGCTGCTAATCTCATCCAATTTATATCAGTTAGGGTGAAAGTCAACAAAGTAGCAACCAACGTAGTGTTTCCATTCATAAAAATTGAAACAATTCTCTCAGCTCATTGTGGCTTGGACTATATTTATTTGTCATGTCTGCCTTTAGTGCTTTATTGTTGATTTAAATTGCAAATGGAAGTAGAATGGCTGTTTAATGATCAACATGGAAACCACCAGGATGTGCGCCACCATTCTCTGAAGCATCACCACTTTTATATTCAAAACTTGCTACCAATTTTACTGACTTTGTCTCAAGCAAACCCATAACAAAACAGCCTTAAGAGCATGATTAATAGTTGATTGAATTCAGATGGTTATTTCGCATTCAGGCACAGTATTCTAAAATATATTCCCTCAATGGTTCAACACAACTTTTCAGTTCAGGATCGACAAGCCTGAGAAAGAACACCAAGGATAGCCAATTATTTCCTTCACAGTTTTCTTGGCTGCCTTGCCAGCCAGTGTTAAAGCAACAAAAGACCAGAAACTGAAGAAAATATCTCTTAACAGGAGCTGTAAGTGCCATGAAATATCAATTAATTTCATCTGTATTGTAGAATTGAGAAGAGCAGGCTGTGGTCTCAATTTTACATTGATTGACTTCTCCTTAAACCCCAGTACAGTGGGTCCCGAAGTCATCCATTATTTAAACAGCAGATACCTAGTTAAAGGCTGTGACATAATTGCAGGGCTCAGATGTCATTTTTGACTTCCCGTAATCCTCCTGTTTATGTCATTCTTCTAATACATTCTCAGGTATAATTAGACCATAACACTGATAGGAATGAAACACAAGTTTTAAAAATACTGAGATTAGTTCAAAGGCAGTTGGAAGTTCTTGCCTTTGTGCTGAAATTGGTCTCACAATGCTGTCTCATTCAATAGAAAACTATGAGGTGTCAGACATGAACCTCAAGGGCCCCATTAGTTGCCAGGGTTCATAAAACGTGCTGTTTGCTTGCAGACTTATTTTAAATATGAATGCTGGCATCTGCTTCTACTAAGTAAAGAAATTAAACTTCACGGTTAAATTACTGCCAAAAGAAAAGTTTTAACTTTCACACCTTTCCATTTTCTGCAGAGTTAAAAACATGGTCCCAGTCATCTTACTTCCAGACTTCTACAGCACAATGAAACATATGTAATACCAGCCATCATCTTTCCATTTTTGTGCATATATTTATGATTTCAGGGGTTTTCTCTTTTTGATCTTGGCAAAGAAGTTTGAAAATTGATACAGTTCAGATATTGAGCCACAATTATGAGAGTGTCAAACAATTAACAGGAGTTCTTTCACAGGAAGCATTATTTTAGATGGACTTTTCAGTGCTTATTACTGTTGCATGTCTTCAAAATAGGAAATTCGACAATTTTGGGATTGCAGCTTTATGCTAAGATAGCTAGTTGGCATTACACATTTACTTAGAAAAGTCAAAATTGCACTCTTTTGAGTTAAATTGTTGGGAGTTCTCACAATTAGTGTTTATTATTTTCCTTAAATATATTAATAACTTTGAACTCTAGCAAATAAAATTCAAAGCGGTATTATTGACATTCAATTCCTACGAGCACAGATGAACTAGCTTTAATTTATCTCTCAGCCAAATGTTCAGAAGAAACTTGCCTAGTACACTGCCTGCAACTTGGATCAATTCATGTGCTTTTAGTAGTGTTTAATCAGCACCAACAGTTAGGTAACAGGAACATTTTACTGGGTACTAATTATGTTAAAAAGAATTGCTTACTTGCACCAAAACCTCTAAAGTTAACCAACCTTGTATGAAATCAAGTGCTTGATCAAGGAACATTGGTCAATAATATGCAATTAATTTAATGCATTTTTAAAATTACATTATTCTAACAATTTAATTATGAAGTTGACGGCTTTAGAGGCAATCTGGAACACTCATGGCTTTAATATGTAAGAAATGTGGAAGAGACCAAAAAAAAAGGAAAATCACATGGTTTGTGAAATAGCCAAGTTTTTCAACTGGCATCCTATAAAGAATGAATAAAAAATAATTTGCATTTATATAGCATGTTTCACTACTTCAAGACATTCCAATCTTTTCATATCTACAGACATAGTATAGCTATTGTTTCAATGTACGGTAAGGTGGCAGAAAATTTAAGTTTAATAATATCTCACCAACAGCAATGTGATTAGGTGATAAAATAATTTGTTTTTGGTGATCATGGTTAATGATTAAATGTTGACAAAGATATTATGTGAACTCTATCATCTCCCTTTTTAATACTGCCATAAGATCTCCATGGTCTGCTTTAAAGATCAAAAGGAGCTTTGGGTTAATGTCTCACTCAAGTTACAAATATTGTGCATCATTGATCTTCAGAGGATAGTTTAAATCATGCTCATTTTCTGAAACAATCAAGTGGCTAAGAGGAGACGTGTCTTCAGTTTGATCCAAATCTGCTAAAACATTTGTTAAAATCTGTGTAATCCTTACTTATTCTGGAATTTGGGGAAAAATGCAGCATTGCCAGCATGAATCTAAATCCTCGCCAACACCTTTTTACTAAAAACACCACACTATGCTTATTAGCGTATAGCTTGGCTTAATTTCTGTACAGCTTTACTCTGAGGAAGTTTAATTAGGAATTGCATGGCCCAGCTCCTAAAGTACCAAGGAACAGGAAACAGTACGATAGTAATCATTTCCAGCAACACAGGCAGTGTTTTCAGTATGTTTGGCAGTGCTCAATTTGACTTGGGTTATTTTAGCAGAGAAAAGATAAACAGAGTTGTAGCTTTGATTCCCACTAGATTATAAGTAAAGTTAAACTGGCAGAGAGCATTATACATTTACTTTGCATTTCATTTGATCTTCCTATACATAAGATGGATCACTTAGATTTAAATTTCATAGGAATACTGAAATTCAATAATTAGGTATTCAGTGTATTTTTGCTGGATTTACAATGAGCAAGACAACATTTTTTAATCTTTTCAGGCTTAAAACATAGGCACGCTTTCAAATAACAAGAATTTCTGTGGATGTACAAATGCTGAACTTTGTATAGTCCTTCAAGAAATATGGAATTGGAATATTGTTGAAACTATAGTAGATTCAGATGTTTTTCTTAAGTCACTAAAGTATAATTCAGTTTCTCAAAAGGTCACATACTCTGAATTAAATAATGTAATTACCCATGCTCCAATTTTCATGCTATGACAAATTTTAAATTTCTAAATTAATTCTTGCCCCTCAGTAAAACATTAGAAACTCATTAAAATGATTTTCATCTTAATCTTCAGGCAGAATCACTTATCTCTGATATAAGGGGTATCGCTAATCGGTTCATTTGAGTTCACTTATCTCCAAATAATCTGCAATAATTAAAGATGGAGAAATTTTCTATCAGCTCTCTAAGAAACGGCCTTGACTGAAAATCATGAACTGAATTTTCTTAAAGTCATAAGCCTGATATTCAGATGATTTGCAAACATGTCTGATGGAATAGCATCTGTAAGCTTTCTACAGGAAGCAAATTAAAATGGGCATACTATCCAAGTAGGGACACCAAGCATCTCCTGAGCACATGGGAGGTCAAATGGAGCACCTGAAATGAAGGGTGGCTAGCAGACCCACTAGCAAAGCTGTGTTCTCTGTGGTAAATGGAGACGGGGGTAGTTTTGCAAAGTTGAGTAGAGTACTTGTGGATCGGAAGGCAGGACATTAGAATCTGATGTTTGGAAAATTAGTGGGGGCATGAGTGCATGGTTCCTTTAAAAATTTGTGCTTTTTCTGTGCTTAGATATTCAACAAAAAATGTCTGTGGGCATCTTGTGGATTACACGTCCAAGTCATTTATAAAAATGACAAACAGCAGTGGTCCCAAAACAGATCTTTGAGGCACACCACTTGTGACCTGACTCCAGGCTGAATATTTTCCATCAACCACCACTCGTTGCCTTCTTACAGAAAGCCAGTTTCTAATCCATACTGCTAAATCTCCCTCAAGTTGGTGGAGTGGTGGACAGTGTGGAAGAATGTTGCAGGTTGCAGGGAGACTTGGATAAACTGCAGAATTGGGCGGAAACATGGCAATGTAGTTTAATACGGATAAAGGTGAGGTGATTCACTTTGGGAGGAATAATAGGAAGACAGAATACTGGGTCAATGGAAAGATTCTTGGTAGTGTGGATGTGCAGAGGGATCTTGGTGTCCATGTACATAGATCCTTGAAAGTTGCCACCCAGGTTGATAGTGCTGTTAAGGCGGCTTACGGTGTATTAGGTTTTATTGGTGGAGGGATTGAGTTCTGGAGCCGTGATGTCATGCTGCAACTGGATAAAACGCTAATGCAGCCTCATTTGGAGTATTGCGTGCAGTTCTGGTCGCCCCATTACAGGAAGGACATGGAAGCATTGGAAAAGGTGTAGAGGAGATTTACCAGGATGCTGCCTGGTCTGGAGCGCAGGCCCTATGAAGAAAGACTGAGGGACTTGGGTCTATTCTTATTGGAGAGAAGGAGGCTAAGAGGGGATTTCATAGAGACATACAAGATGATCAGAGGATTAGGTAGGGTAGACAGTGAGAGTCTTCTTCCGACGATGATGACTTCAGCTTGTACAAGGGGGCATAGATACAAATTGAGGGGTGATAGATTTAAGACAGATGGCTGAGGCAGGTTCTTTACTCAGAGAGTGGTAAAGACGTGGAATGCCCTGCCTGCCAATGTAGTTAACTCAGCCACATTAGGGGCATTTAAACAGTCCTTGGATAAGCATATGGATGATGACAGGATAGTGTAGGGGGAGGGGCTTAGATTAGTTCACATGTCGGCGCAAGATCGAGGGCCGAAGGGCCTGTTCTGCGCTGTATTGTTCTATGTTCTATGTACACGTACAAAAAGCGCTTGTGAAACAAACATTTGCGTCAAAGGCTGTATGGTTAGCAATCAAGGCAGCAGTTTTATTTTGTTAACAAGGCAGCCAGTTTGAACATCAGCCAATTAATTTAAACCTGGCACTTACAGAATAATAAACAATTAAAATTAAATCTGATGGTTTTGACAACATTGGACAGATCCTATTATAAGGAATTGATATGTCATGAAGTGTATAAGAGAAGAGGGCATATGAAAATCTGTGAGAGAGCAACTGCCATCTGACAGAGTTAACAATCATCAGCTCTAAAGAGAAAATCACTGGCTCTCTCAGAATTCTAAGCTCTCAGAGTAACCATTATATAACTAAAGGTACAGCGGCACTCTTAGCTAACAGTCCTGACACAAGAATTCAATGGAGAAAGGCATTCCTGATTGCAGATAAGCAGAGAAGGCATAGAACATTCCAGATGATGTATCCTGGCTGTAATTGCCAGAGACTAAGTTTTAATTTTTTAAAAATTATTTTGGTTTATACAAGTGGGACCTATATTTATTAGAACAGCACACCATTAGAATTTTGTTACTTAGGAATAGTTAAGGGGGAATTGTTCAGTTTATTAATAGTTCAGTTAGTTTGTTCACAGTTAGAGTTCGATAAATAAATTGTTATTTATTGATTATAGTGTGAGTGAAAGGAGTTCATTTCATTCAGCCACTCTTTTAGAATAGCTTGAGAATGAGAGGCAGTTTATACTACTTTTCACACTTCTTTTAACAGATTATAGGGTGAGGTGAACCTCTGAGTGATTCAGTTTTAGTTATGGGGGGAAATGTCAACCTCTGCTTTACGACAACTGCATCACACAGTGGAGGAATCATAGTTTAATGGGACTAGCATTTAATGCCTACAGATGTCCCAAAGATGGCTAATGTGTCCTTGAAAGTGACTATTGCACACATGTTCCAACTTCCCACTCTGTTCTCACCTCCTAAGAGTAGGAGAGCTACAGACACACCAAAGGGTGCTCCATGCACTGTTGGTAAGATTTCAGAGCCTTTCCAAAACACATACTAATTGCCTCCATAATAACGCAGTCAGTTCCCTGTTGTGGAGGCATAGATTACAGTCAACATTCTGAAGTTGGCTCTGGCAGAAGTGCCAGGAGGTAAGAACAGGGAATCCACTATTTCAACATCTTTCCAGTTAACCTCCAATTCACAATGAATCTGTTTCTCCAAATAACATTTCCTTCTCATGCTAAACTGATTACATATTTCTACCTGTTTATAGTTTGTACTCCTAAAAGCACTTTAGCCACTTTCTATGAAACTGACTCAGATGAAGAAGTCCTTTCAGCATATTTGTCCACATCCTGCAAATATACTTCTTCTAGGAACACTGGAACAACAGTAGGCCATTGTCCTACCATTCAATGTGATTATGGCTGATCAAACACTTCAATGTCTTTTACTCCCTCTATCCCACAACTGGTGGTACTGGTCATTAGAAATCCATCAATCTGTACCTTAAATGTACTCAAACGACTGAACCTCCACAGGTATCTTTGTAAAAGAACTCCAAAGGTTTACAATCCTCGAAACAAAATATTTCTCATCTTCAAACCAAATGGCACTCCTTATATTTTTCAATTCTGTTCCCTGGTTTTAGACTCCCCGACCAAGGGAATCTACATCTACCCTTACAAATATTCTGAAGGTTTCAAGGACTTCACCTCTCTTTTTCAAAACTCCAGACAGTACACACCCTGTTTGCCTAATTTCTCTTCATACAACTGTTCAACCATTCTGGACGGAAATCTGGTGAACCTTTATTGCACCTCCTTTATTGTAATCACATTTTTCCTGAGATAGAGAGATCAAATCTGCACTTGGGTGCAATCTAACTAAGCTCCTCTACATTTGAATCAAGGCTTCATTACTTCTGTCCTCAAATCCTCTTGCAAAAAGGGCTAATATTCCATTAGCCTTCCTGATAGCTTGCTGCACCTGCAGATTAGTTTCAGTGACTTATTGCTAAGGACACCTAGACTCCTTTGTACATCTACACTTTCTAAACTCTTACAATTTAAGAAATGCACTGTAACCTCACATTAGGATCCAAGCAATCGACTGTGATAGCGGACTATCTAGTCAGAGGCACAGAAAGATGTTTCTGTGGCCGGCAGCTAGATATCAAAATGATGCGTTGCCTCTCTGGTGCCAGGGTCAAGGATATCTTGGAGAGGGTTTTGAATTTTCTCAAAGGGGATAGCGACCAGTGGGCAGTCATTGTTGGTACCAGTGACACAGGAAGAGAAAGAGATGTGGTTCTGCAAAGACAGTATAGAAAATTAGGCGGGAGGTTAATAAGTTGGTCATCAAGGGTAGTAATATCTGGATTACTCCCAGTGTCATGTGATATTGAGAATAGGAATAGGACAATAGGGCGGATCAATGCGTGGCTCAGGTGCTGGAGCAGGGGCAAGGATTCACATTTTGAATCATTGGCATCTCTTCTGGGGTAGAAGCGATCTGTACAAAGACGGTCTGCAACAGAACTGAAATGGGACCAATATCTGATGAGGAGATCAGTTAGTGCTAATGGGGCAGATTTAAGCTAGTAAGTAGGAGGTGAAGCTCAAAGAGATAGTGAGAAAAAAATAAGCAGTCTGAGACTGGTACTGTAGGGATGAGGAACAAGTTATATAGTCAAGCCAGACAACAGCAAGACAGAGAAATGGGGTAAGACTGATAAATTAAACTGCATTTATTTCAATACAAGAGGACTGACAGGTAAAGCAGATGAACTCAGGGCATGGTTGGGAACATGGAACTGTGATACCACGGCCTTTACAGAAACGTGACTCAGGGAGGGGCAGGACTGGCAACTGAGAAATATGAAAGGGATGATCACTTTATTGGGATTGAACTATAGGCAAGTCACAACCCCTGCCAACCCCCTACCAAAAGTCTGCAGTAAAGTGAGTCCACACTGACCCTCTGAAGAGCATCCCACCTAACCCACCTGCCTAACTCCTCCCTGAATCCTGCATTTCCCATGGCTAATCCACCTAGCCTGTGCATTGCTGGGCACTTTGGCCAATTCAGCGTGGCCAATCCACCTAACTTGCATACGTGTGGGAGGAAACTGGAGCAAACCCACACAGCCATGGGGAGAACGTGCAGAATCCACATACTTAGTCGCCCAAGGGTAGATTGAACCCGGGTCTTGGGCACTAAGAGGCAGCAGTGCTAACCACCGAGCCACTGTGCCCTCGCAATGGTAGGGATTTTTAGCTTTCCAAACATCGACTGGATTTGCCATAGTGTCAAGGGCTTGGACGGAGAGGTATTTGTTAATCACATACAAGAAAAATTTCTTTTTAAATACGCAGATGTACTTACTACAGAAGGAGCAATATGTGACCTTCCCTTGAGAAATAAGGCAAGACAAGTGTATGAGGTGCCAGAGGAGGAGAACTTTGGGATCAGTAATCATAATTCTATTAGTCTTAAAATAGTTACAAAAAAAGGATAGACTTGATCTAAAAGTTAAACTTTCAATAGTTGACTCGGAGAAGCTATTCACACATAAAAGGGATATTTGGAAAGTGGGAGGCCTTCAAAAACGAGAGAGTTCACAGACAGTGCATTCTTCTTACTGCAATGTCAAGACTGGTAGATGTGGGGAATGCTGGATGACTAGACAAATTGAGGCTCTGGTCAAGAAAAAGCAAGCTGTGTATGCCAGGTATAGACAGTTGGGATCAAATGAATCCTAAGAGGAATATAAGGGCATTAGGGGTATATTTAAGAGAAAAATCAGGGAGGCAAAAAGTCTTGAGATAGCTTTGGCAAATAATGTCTGAAAGAATCCAAAGGGATTCTACAAATACATTATGAGCAAAAGAGTAACCAGGGAGAGCACAGAACCCCTTACAGAGCAACAAGGCTGTCTGTGTGTAGAACCAGAGGAGATGGGGGAAGATACTAAATGAGTAGTTTGCGTCACTATTTCCTTTGGAGAAGGACATAGAGGCCAGAGAACTTGGGGAAATGAATAATGATAGCTTGAAAAGCGTCCACATTATAGAAGAGGTGATACTGGATAAATCTCCAGGATCTAATCAGATGCATCCTAGAACTTAGTGGGAAGCTAAGGAAGTGATTGCTGGGCCCCTTGTGAGATATTTGTATCATTGTTAGCCAAGGGTGAGGCATGGAAGACTGGAGATTGATTAATGTGGTCCCATTGGTTAGCACTGCTGCCTCACAGCGCCTGGGACCCGGGTTTGATCTCACCCGCAGGTGGCCGTCTGTGTGGAGTTTGTACATTCTCCCTGTGACTGTAAGGGTTTCCTCCGGGTGCTCTGGTTTCCTCCCACAGTCCAAAGATGTGCAGGTTAGGTTGATTGGCCATGCTAAATTGCCCCATACTGTCCAGGACTGTGGAAGTGGATTAGACATGGGAAACGCTGGGACGCAGGGAAAGGGGAGGGGAATGGGTCTGGGTGGGATGTTCTTTGGAGGGGTGGTGTGGACTTGTTGGGCCAAATGGCCTGTTTCCAAACCATAGGGGTTCTATGATTATTTAACAAAGGTGGTAAGAGCGAGCCAGGGAACTATAGACCGGTCTGCCTGAAGTCAGTGGTAAGTTGGTGGAGGGGATTCTGAGGGACAGGATTTACAAGTATTTGGAAAAGCACGGACTGATTAGGGATAGTCAACATGGCTTTGTGCGTAGGAAATCATGTCTCATTAATTGATAAGGTTTTTCAAAGAAGTGACCAAAAAATTTATGGAGGCAGATTGGTTGATGTTGTCGATATGGAGTTTAGCAAGGCATTCGATAAGGTTCGGCATGGTAAATTGATTAATAAGTGATCAGGGGAGCTAGCCAATTGGATACAAAATTAGCTTGAAGGTACAAGGCGGAGGGTGATGTTGGAGTGTTGTCTTTTGGACTGGAGAGAGGGGAAAGATTTAAAAGGGACATGAGGGGCAACTTTTTCATGCAGAGGGTGGTGCGTGTATGGAATGAACTGCCAGACAAAGTGGTTGAGGCAGGTACAAATACAACATTTAAAAGGCATCTGGATGGGTACCCGAATAGGAAGGCTTACAGGGCTATGGGCCAAATGCTGGTAAATGGGACTAGATCAGTTTAGGTTATCTGGTGGGCATGGACAAGTTGGACCAAAGGGTCTGTTTCCATGCTGTTTACAACTCAAATTTACAGAATTTTGCAAGAAAATCATTAATTCATCAACTATATCTCTATAGCTGCCTCTTTCAACATTCCTCAATAAAGACCATCAAGTCTTAGTGATTTAATATCTTTCAGTCCCATTAATTTCTCCAGTAAAAATTTCTTTCTAATGCTAATTTCCTTCAACTTCTCAAAATCTTCAACAACTTGAATATCTAAATCAAGGAAATTCTGGTGTCTTGCTCAATGAAAACAAATACAAAGTAATTATTTAGTTTCTCTGCCATTTTTCCACTCACCATTATCAAGTCTCCTAACTACACATTAATAGGTACACATTTATTTTAACCAAACAGTTCCTTTTTATTTGTCTAGAAGCTGCTACAGTCTGCTTTTATGTTCTTTGCTAGATCGTATTCATGTTCTATATTTGCAATTTATCAGTTTCTTTATCATCCCTTGTTGCATTCAACAACCTCCTCCACCAACAAAAATCCTCAGAATGGTTGCTATTTCCCGACTACTTTGTTGGTGTTTATTTTTAAACTTACACAATCGTGAACTTCCCTTCTTAGGCACGGTTGACTGACTGAGTTATTGCACCTTGAGGGAATGTAGAGTGGCTGTAAGTTATGCGATACTATTTTAAAGACTATTCCTTGTCTATGAACAGTCAAGCTCTTTAATGTATTTTCACTGTCTACCACAGCGAATTTGTGCCTCATTCAAATTTAACACAGAATGAACTGCCCCATTTTCAAACATAATTTAAAAAATCATCATATTGTGGTCACTCTCATCCCTAAAAGTTACTTACGACAAGATTGTTAATTAGCCCTTTTTAATGATATAATACTAGATCTAAATAGCACATTCTCTATTGGTTCAACATATCGTTCCAGAAAATCATCCCTAACACACTTCAAAAACTTGTTCTCAATAGTTTCAATGCTCAATTAGTTTATTCAGTCTATCTGCAGATAAACAGCATCCATGATGACGATGTTGCCCATGCTACATTCTTTTGCCTTCTCCAGACTAATACCATGCTCCACACTACCATGATTATTTGGTGGTCTATAAATTACTTCAACGAACATCTGCTGTCCCTTCCTGTTGCTTAGCTCCAGGTTCCACAGATTGTTCTTCCGATTCACAACACTCTCCTTCAAATGCACCAGTCCCATTTCATACCTTCAGCACAGCTTCAATTCCTTTTCCTTCTTGTTACTGTGCAGCCATGTCTCTGTAATAACAGTTAGACTATATTCATAACCCTGTGCCTTTACACCATCTATGCTGCTGCAAATGGTGCATGCATTTAAGCGACCGCCGTTTGAGGTGCTAACATCATTCAGCATTTGAAGCATACACAATGCTTGGCTTAGTTTCCTCTATTTGTCCAAGCAGCTTTTCTACTTTCTGTTACCAGGTTTTTCTTCCTCCAAATCTGGGTTACCCTGGAGCACAACTTCTGACTGATATCTCCTTCATCAAAAGGATGTCCCTCATCTGTTCAGTGATACTCTTGACTCTGGTACCAGGAAGGCAACACACCATTCTGGAGTCATGTTTACCGCCACTGGAAATTTGTCTGATTGCCTGACTATAAACTCCTGTTCTTCCATTCTTCTTCCTTTTCCCGTGTACAGCTGAGTCACATTGGCTTGGCTCTGGTTGCACTCCTACCTGATTCTCTTAGACTGTCAGGTACTCACCCATTCTCCCCCTGCCTGTATGCTTCTAATCTGCACTGCATCTACCTCCCTACAAGTGCTATCCATGTAGACCTTTGCCTCACAGATGCAGTACAGTGACTCTAGCCACTGCTTGAGTTCCAAAATCCAGGGTTCAGGTTTGTGTAGGCAGTGCCACTTGTCTACTGCTTTCATATTACAGTACCTGGAACTTTTCAAACAAAAAGATCCAAATATCCTGGCTTCAAGCAATCTTCCAAGCAATGATCCAGCAGCTGTAAAGAAATATTTCTAGACGTTTGCTCTAAACCTAAAGCAAAACCTAAATAAATTCATTCTATGGATGTGGTAATTGGTAACTAGACCAGTTGTTATAGTTCATCCCTATTAATCTTCAAAGGCAATGGTGAGTCCCCTTACCGGAGTCATATAGCATGGAAACCAGTCCATGCCAACCATTTTTCAAACTAAACTCGTCCCACCTGCCTGTACTTGGCACCTATCTCTCCAAGCCTTTCCTATTCATGAATTTATCCAAATGTCTTTCAAACATTGTAACTGTGTCACTTTCACCACTTTCTCTGCAGGTCATTCCAGACATGAACCACACTGCGTTAAAAAAAATGCCCTTCATGTCTTTTTAAAACTTTTCTCCTCTCACCTTAAAATATGCCACCTAGTTCAGAACTCCCCACCCAAGGGAAAACACCCTTGTCACTCACTTTATCTATGGCGCTCATAATTTTGTAAACCTCAATACAATTGCCCCTCAACCTCCTATTCTCCAGTGAAAAGAGCACCAGCCTTTCCAATCTATTTTTATATTTCACACCCTCCATTCCCAGCAACATCCCTTCACAGACTATTGCAGTTTATATTGTGACAGTACTCCTGGATAGGTAGAGAATTCCAGGATTTTGATCCAGCAATTAAGAAAAAATTAAATATGTACAAGTCTGAACAGATTATGGCTTAGTGATGACCATGATCTCATACACTTGAAGTACTTTTCTTTATAAAGGCAGCAACCTAAATTTAAGCAGTCACAATTAAAGTTATAAGCATCGCAAGACAATTCACAGGAGTGATTTAACAAAATTTAACACAGAATGACAAAGAGTTATTAGGACAGATAACCAAGATTTCAAAGATGGGACTTCAAAGGCATGTTAAATCAAGACTGAAGGTAGAGAGAATATATAAAGCAAATTAACCAATAGTGGAACATAGAAAATTGGGATGCATAAAAGGCCAAAATTAGAGAAGCAGAGGACTTGAGAGTTCTAGACTTAGAGATTGCTACGCAAATTGGAGCACCAGGGGCAAAACAGGAATTTAAAAACAAGCATGAGAATTTTATAGAAAGAATGCAGAAAGCAAATGTAGGAATTTTTTCCAGTGGAATTCTTTCCTCTTTGAAGGCAAAGTTTGTAATGTGCAGTGTTTAAGAGAAGCATCTCTCCTACTTCAAGACACTTTTTAAATTACATGACCAACTTAAGAAATTTTTCATTTCTTTTCATATCTAAAACTGTGAAGTTCTTCTTCAATATAACTAAAGGCACAATCAATATAATTCACTAAACCAATATACTTCAAAGTGAAAGACTTAATGTTCAAGGTTCTCTCAATTTAAGCATCATTTGTCATTTCCTCTTAGACTGATGATATTTCGCATCAGCCTCCAACAGAAGTGTCTAGATCTCAGGCACAAGCAGACCAGAGACCCTGATTTCAATATTCAGAACAGAGAAGTGCTGTTAAACTTTTCTCGTGAAGGCTCTAGAAGCTGAATATTTAATATACAACAAGAAAGATTCTTACTTAAAAGGCCTAATCTGTATGAGAATCATTAGCTGGTCTTGGAAAATATATTGAAAGATGGGCGACTGATTTTAGAACAGATGTCCGTATATATTGTTGCAATTCAAACTAAATACAGTCCTTTACAAAAGATTGCATTAAATTTTAAGGACACCTCCCAACCCCCATGTTAGAATCATGAAGGTATACTTTTGCCACGGTAAAGAGTAACTTGGCCATACTCAGGGGAATGAAATCAAGAGGATCCCTGCAGAGTGCATATGCTTTCTATCATATTCGTCAGATTGTTTAGTCTGTTTCAAGATTAATTTTGTTTATTAAAAAAGAAATAATGTTTGCCAACTTTCTATTGTGCTTGAAAAAAAGAAGATACAGAAAAGAATCTGCTGTGCCAGCATTGAAACCATTCTTTCCTTTGGTGATACTAATAATCGCCTGTAAAATGCACGTAAAATTCTGAGTGTCAGCTTGCTTTACCTGAACACAGTGTTCCCAAAACGACATTCAAAGCATTTTTACAGAGGAAGAGGATGGGCAGATGTCAGAGGAAATTTAATGTGGTGTAATTTGAAGGAAGGAAGGAGGAATGGGACAACAAATGTTAGATTGTAAAACTGGAAAAGGAGTAGAGTAGCCAAAAAATTTAGGGGTTTAGAAACAGTAAAATCTTGAAAAGTGAATGGACAAGTAGTTACATCTCTGTTTTCTAAAATATAAGCTTTTGAAATAGAAAAGCAAGGAAAAGAACGCGCAGATAAACTTCACTAAGATGGGTCAGGTACAACATATCAATCATTGGAATGGATGACAGAAAATGCAACACGAGAGCCATTTCTTATAACATGGAAGATTAACAGAAAGACTGAAAGAGGTAATCAATATAATATTCATTTAAAGGCGCATATTTAAAGTGTGCGAAAAATAAAGGTTTAAATCATATAGCCTAGCTAACTCTTTGAGACTGTAGCATTTTCAATCTTCTGCTTTTGTCCCATGGTTCTGTAATTTATTCCTTCAAGTTGCTATTGAATTCCCTTATGAAATTTAATGCTGAATCAGCTTCCTTCACTCTTTCAGCAGTGCACTTCATATTGCAACAAATTGTTAAGTGAAAAAGATTTCTCTTCATTTCACCTCTGGTTCTCTAGACCTTAAATTTTAAAAAAGTGCTGGGCTCTGAGGACATGAAATAACCTCCTTGAACTAGAAGCAGAATTCTTATTTTTATAAACAGTTGTTGATATGTTTTAAAAACAATGTATGAGTAGGAGAACAAAACTGAGCATATAGCTCTTTCCGAAAGCTGGAACAGGTTCAACTAGCCAAAAAGGTCTGCTGTGTTGTAAAATTTCTGAAGATAGCATCGAGTAGCTTCACCATTCAATTTTCTTGAAATCAATTAATATGTTGAATTCTCACTTGTACTACGTGAAGACCATATTTAATTTCTCATGTGGACTTAATTCACAACAGAAAGTGGGTCCCTTTTAGAATGCAGTATTTGACAGGACTATAATTTTTGTGAAAGATAATAGAACTTCCCTCAACCCTAAAAAGTACAATTCTTTCTCAACTTACCTTGGAGGCATTTCTTACAGTTGAAAGCCTGTGTGCAATTACCAAAACTGTTCTCTCTTGCATAACCCGATCAATGGCCTCTCGTACTAGGTGCTCACTTTCTGCATCCAATGCACTTGTAGCCTGGTAAACCAGAAAAATGTGTTAGAGAGAATCTGGCATGTTTTCATAATCCATTCAACATTCAATCAAATCATTTCAATGTCTACCACAGTACAATGGGACTTGGTAAATGCATAAGATTATCAGGGTTAATGTAAACCAGAATTAAATGGAGCTCTTATGTCTGAGTTATATTATGTCCATTATCTATAGCAGCAGGAAGCAACTGTTATTTCACTTTAGGGCAATATATAATAGCTAGTCAGAACTGCATTGCGTGGGCTTCTTCCCCCCACCCCCAACTAAACCTTACCATGAGCGCAAACACAATTGGGACCTTGACAAAAATCCACAATAGAAGAGTTCTAGCCACTATATATAACATCTTTTGTAGATTCTTTTAAGTATAATTACAATACCTTTGCCTATTATAACCATATCAATTCTTCAAACTTATGTATACTGTTTCCTTTAAAAAACAAAATAAACCCCATCAATTTGATCTGTACATATCTGATTCATTATATTAATGATTTAGAAGTGATAAGTCCTCAAGGGAACATCATTTGTTGGAATGGGAGAGGGGATGCAAGAAGGGGACAATTAGGGCTTCTCAACTCCAGGTCTGGAAATTGATGTGATAATGTGACTTACATAAAATTTGGGTAATTTGGAGACATGAATTATGAATACATGAAGATAAATCCTGCAGGCACAAGCCCATAGTGGAGAACTCAATTAGAATGCAGGTTGGAGATAAAATTACAAATGCTGCTGCACTCATTCTCTAACACATACAAAAAAAAATTAAAATTACTAAAAGCAACATCCCAGAAAGGAACTAAACCAGAAATAACAAGCATTTTCCTGGACCAATATCAGAGGAATTTATTCTGTATTAGGGGCACATTATTTAAACTAAGAATGAAACCCACAATCCAGGCACAAATTTGTTCTCCAAGTTCTGTTAGTTTACTGAATTGAATTTTTTTGATCACACCAATGTGCAGAAGCACCAAATCCAAATCTTCCATGAAGCAGTAAAATCAAGTGTTCCAGAATGGCTTTGAGAAAAGATTTGATTTTAAAAAAACTTGTGTTCAAGAGTGGTAAACTGGTGCAGTTTTAATGTAACTAAAAATGTGTTTGTTAAAATAAAAAGCATTTTTAAATCAGTAGTTAGTCCACCACTTGTGAGTAATTTTAGTTTAAATAACTGAAAATGACAAACACTATATGGAATCATTTATCAGTTTCTTTGGGACTGTCAGATTGAGTAGATCACATTCTCAATGTTTAATTCTTTGAACAAGTTGTTTATTAGTGTCCTGGCATTTAAAAACAAAACTATTTAAAAGTCTACTCAAAGGTCTGCAGACCACCAATATGCATAGATTTTTCATGGTGACAACTGCAGACACTGGAGAATCTGAGATAACAAAGCGCAGAGCTGGATGAACACAGCAGGCCAAGCAGCATCAGAGGAGCCGGAAGGCTGATGTTTCAGGCCTTGACCCTTCTTCAGAAGTGGGGGAAGGGAAGGGGCTTCTGAAATAAATAGGGAGAGAGGGAGAGGCAGATAGAAGATGGATAGAAGAGAAGACAGGTGGAGAGGAGACAAACAGGTCAAAGAAGTGGGGATGGAGCCAGTAAAGGTGAGCGTAGGTGGAGAGTTAGTGAGAGTATAGGTCAGTCCAGGGAGGAGGACGGAGAGGTCAAGGGGGCAGGATGAGACTAGAAGGCAGGAGATGGGGGTGGGCCTTGAAGTGGGAGGAGGGGATAGGTAAGAGGAAGGACAGGTTAGGGAGGCGGGGACAAGCTGGGCTGTTTTTGGGATGCGGTTAGGGGGAGGGGAGATTTTGAAGCTTATGAAGCCCACATTGACACCATTGGTCTGTCGGGTTCCCGAGTGGAATACGAGGTGCTATTCCTGCAACCTTTGGGTGGCATCATTGTGGCACTGGAGGAGGCCCAGGATGGATATGTCATCTGAGGAACGGGAGGGGGAGTTGAAATGGTTTGTGACTGGGAGGGGGCGTGAGGGATGAGTTGTAGGAAGCGCGGGGTAAACAGTCGAGGGCGTTCTCGACCACTGAGTGGGATAAGTTGTGGTCCTTGATAAACGAAAACATTTGAGATGTTCGGGAGCGGAATGCCTCATCCTGGGAGCAGATGCAGCAGAGGCGAAGGAATTGGGAATAGGGAATGGCATTTTTGCAGGAAGGTGGGTGGAGATGGTGAATTCAGTTTATTCAGTTATTCAGTTCATCCAGCTCTACATTTTGTTATCTGCTGCTGTCTCTGTCTGGTTAAAAAAAGTCAGCCAATTTTTAGGGATATCATTGGACATAAATCTGAAATGGTAATATGACTTCATCTTTTTCCCTAAACGAGTTATACGGAAGCAGGTAGTACCCCATCGATGTCAAGGTCATTTGGTGTACAACAGTTGGGTCAAACCATCTAACCTTTAGTTCTATGCAACTTAGTATTATGCTAAGTAGTGTAATACCAGCTAAGGTAACGGCAGTATTTAAGAAGTACTGCAAGCAAGACTTCAGACATAGTGAATGCAGACAGATTCAGGGAAGCTATTTTGCATTTATTTTTGGGTAACTGAGTAATTAATGCTAATTAAGTAATGCAATCCCAAAATTAAACTGGCAGCTTCAAGCATGAAAAGTGCGCGTTGGCTTTATCCAGTGTCCAGCTTCAGCTTGTACACTTTGAAAGGACAACAAAAAAATTGAGAACTGCCCAATTTGTTTATTATTACAGCAACAATGTAAATTGCTAGTTCAGCTGATTTTAAGTGTAATGAGCAATAGAATACCACAGCCACACATTATCTAGCAAGTGCTGCCATTACTCAGAGTAGTAAGGTCGTGGAATGCCTTGCCCGCAACAGTAGTAGACTCACCAAGTTTAAGGGCATTTAAATGGTCATTGGATAAACATATGGATAATAATGGAATAGTGTAAGCTAGATGGGCTTCAGTTTAGTTTCACAGGTCGGCGCAACATCGAGGGGCGAGGGGCGAAGGGCGAGGGGCCTGAACTGCGCTGTTGTGTTCTATGTTCTAAATAAATTCCAGTTAGTTCCTTTTCAGTACTATTTACTTATGGGTGCAATTTTATTCTGAGTTTAAATAAAATGTTCAGGAAAAAATGTGCTAATTCTACTTTTCAAGACATGTTACATTCTGAATAAACTTGTACAAAGTTATGATTTCTCTTTTCTATAACATTTTTCTTCATCAACTTGGACATAATTTTCAACTTTGAATTTTATCACCATAGATGCTAGAACCAGTTTGGAACACAGAGCTGATTCAAAATTGTTTAATTTTTACAGATTATTTTATTAACTGATTTGACCAAAAACTGAAGTTAAAACTGAATTAAAATAAATCAGTTACACTGATCACATTTCTACAGCTGGAGATAACAGGAATTGCAGATGCTGGAGAATCTGAGAAAACAAGGTGTAGAGCTGGATGAACACAACAGGCCAAGCAGCATCTTAGCAGCAGGAAAGCTGACGTTTCGGACCTAGACCCTTCATCAAGCTCTATACCTTGTTGTCTCTACAGCTGGAGATTTTGACTTTCATAATAGTTGTTTTCAGACAACTTGAATTCTATTTTAAAAGTAGTACTGGCTTCCTAATTTATTTTTTACATGTAAATTCGTAGAAAATAGTTTAAGTCAGTTTGCTTTAAAATACTGGTCAGTTTATAAACACAAACCATATACAGTAATACCCAGTAAATGGCTGCACTTTTCCACCCAACAAAAATAAACCTTCATTAACATGTTCAATAATCAGGCCCTTGAGTATATGCCAGCATTGCTGTAAAGGATGTACATGGGTGTATACTTCGTAATATATTGTGGAAAAATATCAGATCAGACTCAAATCAGAATCTGAATCTAACTGTGTTATATTGTGATCCCCACCATGTAATACAAACTAAGTGTTTTTTTATATTTCATAATTCAAGAGCACATGGAAATATTAACAGATCTACCACTGAAAACTATCACCAAACTTATTTCATGTACTACCGTTATTTTTTACTGCTAATATAATAAGACCAAACATAAAACAGGCAATGACATTAATAAATAATGAGTGCTCTCAGGGGGGTGGGCAGTAAATGATGGAAATGCCCAGCTGCTCTATTTGAATCTGAAGGACTGAAATACACAAACACTTTGGACAGGTTAATATCACGAGACGTTAACTGGCCAGCAATTTTTATGCATATTGTAGCATTTTGTTCAGGTTTTAAAAAATTCTCTCTGAAACAGAATTAACATTTTATGCAGCTTACACTCTCAAATACTTTATAGCCTCCACAATGTTTTACCTAGTCTTCTAGTCAGCCCATTCAGAGATGCAATTACACATCACTGGACCAGGTGGGACTTGAACCTGTGCCTCCTGGTCCAAATGCAGGGACATTACTACTGAGCCACAAGAGTGCAACATTTCAGTAATTCGCAACATGTGGAAGCAATTTCAGAGATCAATTTAATGACTTGCAGAGAATTCTCAAGACAGTTTCCATGAAACAATTCCTCCAGAATCAGTAAAAATGATTACACAATATATTCACACCTTAGTATGCATTAAGTGGTGAATGACTAATTTTGGACACATGCTACAAGGTCCAAGGTGAACTTTGCCGACACAAGGCACGATGAGCTTATTCACTTGTGAACCTTAACAGATTTACATGTCAACATTTTCATGACTCTTTGCTATTCTCTGTACTGCAAATCATCACAATGTATTTTGATTTCACAGTTTGTCTTCATTTTGACTCCACAGAGGGGAAGTTATTTTTGTGATTTCACATCACAATCAAAATGATTGAATATTTCAAAGGACTATGCTGCATGGTGGAGAAGCATTTTATTGTAAAACAAAGTCTTTTGCTCTCATAAAAAATACACAGTTCAAAAAATGGCAATATTCTTTCCTAAGTATTGTGATAGTGACCACAATTTGGTTACGTTTCCTCTAGTGATGGAAAGGGATAGGTATATACCGCAGGGCAAGAGTTAGAGCTGGGGGAAAGGCAATTATGAGGCGATTAGGCAAGATTTAAGATGCATAGGATGGGGAAGGAAACTGCAGGGGCTGGGCATAATTGAAATGTGGAGCTTGTTGAAGGAACAGCTACCGTGTGTCCTTGATAAGTATGTACCTGTCAGGCAGGAAGGAAGTGGTCGAGCGAGGGAACCATGGTTTACTGAAGAAGTTGAATCTCTGTCAAGAAGAAAAAGGAGGCTTACATAAAGATGAGGCGTGAAGGCTGTTAGGGCTCTTGAGAGTTACAAGTTAGCCAGGAAGGACCTAAAGAGAGAGCTAAGAGCCAGGAGGGGGCGTGAGAAGTCTTTGACAGGTAGGATCAAGGAAAACCCTAAAGCTTTCTATAGGTATCTCAGGTATAAAAGAATGACTAGAGTAAGATTACGGCCAGTCAAGGGCAGCAGTGCTAAGTTGTGCATGGAGTCCGAAGAGATAGGAGAGACGCGAAATGAATATTTTTTGTCAGTATTCACACAGGAAAAAGACAACGCTGTTGAAGAGAATACTGAGATAAAGGCTATTAGACCAGACGGCATTGAAGCGTTAGCAATTCTGGAAAACTGAAAATAGATAAGTCCCCTGGGCCAGATGGGATCTATCTTAGGATTTTCAGGAACAATAGGGAGGAGATTGCAGAGCCTTTGGCTTTGACCTTTATGTCTTCATTGTTGACAGAAATAGTGCCAGAAGACTGGAGGATAGCAAATGTGGTCCCCTTGAACAAGGAGGGGAGTAGAGACAACCCTGATAATTATAGACCAATGAGCCTTACTTCAGTGTGGGTAAAGTGTTGGAAAGGATTATAAGAGATAGGATTTATAATCATCTAGAAAGGAATACTTTGACTGGGGATAGTCAACATGGTTTTGTGAAGGGTAGGTCGTGTCTCACAAACCTTATTGAGTTCTTTGAGAAGGTGACCAAACAGTTGGATGAGGGTAAAGCGGTTGATATAGTGTTTATAGATTTCAGTAAAGCTTTTGATAAGGTTCCCCACGGTTGGCTATTGCAGAAAATTTAGAGGCATGGGATTGAGGGTGGTTTAGCAGTTTGGATCAGAAATTGGCTAGTTGAAAGAAGACAGGGGGTGGTGGTTGATAGGAAATGTTCATCCTGGAGTTCAGTTACTAGTGGTGTACCGCAAGGATCTGTTTTGGGGCCACTGCTGTTTCTCATTTTTATAAATGACCTGGATGAGGGCGTAGAAGGATGGGTTAGTAAATTTGCGGTTGACACTAAAGTCGGTGGAGTTGTAGATTGTGCGGAAGAATGTTGCAGGTTACGGGGGACATAGATAAGCTGCAGAGCTGGGCTGAGAGGTGGCAAATGGAGTTTAATGCGGAGAAGTGAGAGGTGATTCACTTTGGAAGGAGTATCAGGAATGCAGAGTACTGGGCTAATGGTAAGATTCTTGGTAGTACGGATGAACAGAGGGATCTCGGTGTCCATGTGCATAGATCCAACAAAGTTGCCATCCTGGTTGATAGGGTTGTTAAGAAGGCATACAGTGTGTTAGGTGTTATTGGTAGAGGGATTGCGTTTCGGAGCCATGAGGTCATGTTGCAGCTGTACAAAACTCTGGTGCGGCCACACTTGGGAGTATTGTGTACAGTTCTGGTCACCACATTATAGGGAGGATATGGAAGCATCGGAAAAGGTGTGGAGATTTACCAGGATGTTGCCTTGTATGGAGGGAAGGTCTTATGAGGAAATGCTGAGGGACTTAAGGCTGTCTTCATTAGAAAGAAGGAGGTTAAGAGTTGACTTAATAGAGACATACAAGATGATCAGAGGATTAGATAGCGTGGACAGTGAGAGCATTTTTCCTCGGATGGTGATGGCTAGCACAAGGGGACATAGCTTTAAATTGAGGGGTGATAGATATAGGACAGATGTCAGAGGTAGGTTCTTTACTCAGAGAGTAGTAAGGGTGTGGAATGCCCTGCCTGCAACAGTAGTAGACTCGCCAACTTTAAGGGCATTTAAATGGTCATTGGATAAACATATGGATGATAATGGAATATTGTAGGTTAGATGGGCTTCAGATTGGTTTCACAGGTCGATGCAACATCAAGGGCCGAAGGGCCTGTACTGCGCTGTAATGTTCTAATGTTCTTTATACAAATAAATTACTAATTTGATTTAAAAAAAAGGAACAACTTCATTAAGTTATTATTCAAATCTCAGTACCCTTGTATTTGCTTTGCAGAATATATGATTTTCTTAAATATTATCTTTTTCACTATTTTACACAGGGTGTAGATTTAAAATGGGCTCTAGAAGAAATATAGCACATTAACTTTGAATCGTTATTGTTTAAATATCTGAATATTTCATTCTAAATGTTGATGTTAATTAGTAGTCAATATCTGTTAATACCAATCTGCAAGAAATAAAATGTACATTTTGTTGAAATGAATTATTTTATTTTTAATTCATTTTTGTGGGATGTGGGCGTAACTGGCTGACCAGCATTTATTGCCAGAGTTGCCCTTGAGAAGGTGGTGGTGAGTGGCCTTCTTGAACCGCTGCATGCTGTAACTGTACCCACTTCCACCACTTCCTCATATAGCTCATTCCATACATGCACTACCCTGTGTGGAAAAGTTACCCCTCCTGTCCTTTTTAAATCTTTCCCCTCTAACCTAAATTTATGCCATCTAGTTTTGGACTCCTCCACTCTATCCAAGCACCTCATGATTTTATAAACCTCTATAAAGCTCACCTCCCGGCCTCTGGTGCTCCAGGGAAAAATTCTCCGGCCTATTCAGCCTCTCTCTATTACTCAAACCCTCCAGTCTTGGCAATATCCTTCTAAACTTTTTCTGCATCCACTCAAGTTTTAACAAGTTCCTTTCCATTGAAGAGCAACCAGAATTGTATGCTGAATAGGCCACTTTTGGAGTACAATGTATGTACAACTGCAACATGACATCCCAACTCCTATATTCAATGTTCTGATTAATGAAGGCAAGCTTGCCAAACACCTGCTTCACCAACCTATCTACCTGCATTTCCACTTTCAAGGAAGTGTGTACCTGTGCCTCCAGGTCTCTTTGTTGAATCAAGTTTCAAAAAAATTTAAACAAAACCAAACTAGCGTCAATGATACTACTAATCCTACATTGAATTACTTACCCAAATGTATTTCAATGATTGCGATCTTCGAGTGATGTACTTTTTAAAAAATATACATACACCGAATGATCACAAAACAGCAACACTAGACATCAACACCAACTTGCACAATACAAGAACGCCACATAGATTAGAAGGTAATTAGGAATGATTAATTGATTTGAATTAAAACAGATCATGCAATCTTACGGCAACTTTATCATGGCAACAATAAAACCAACTTCTTCATTGGAAACAAAACAGAAGTTGCTGGAAAAGCTCAGCAGGTCAGGTAGCATCTGCGAAGAATAAATCAGAGTTAACATTTCGGGTCTGGTGACCCTTCCTCAGAACTGATGGTAGCTACATTAGTTTAACATTAAAAACATTAGTTTATATGCAGAAGGGGGAGGCATTGGACAGTAAACAATAGGTGGGGATAGAGTCGAAAGAGAGAGAAGAGCAGTTGGACTGACAAAGGAGTTGATAATGAACTGCCTAGGAGGGTGACTAGTTGTTAATGGGGGCTGTTAGTCACTAACAATAGGTAGTGCGTAATGGCAGACAATGTGTTAACAAGGCCTGGTATGTGGGGTAGGGGGCTAGGACATGGGACAGCTTAGACCCTAAAATTATTGCACTTCGTATCGAGTCCAAAGGGTTGCAGGGTCCCCAAATGGAAACTGAGGTGTTGTTCTTCCACCTTACGTTAAGCTTCACTGGGAACACTGCAGCAAGCCTAAGACAGATGTTGGCTAAGGAACAGGATGCTGTTTTGAAGTAGCAGGAACTGGAAGCTCAAGGTCTTCTTTGCAAGAAGAGCGTAGATGTTCTGCAAAGCGGTCATCCAGTCTATGCTTCATTTCTCCAATGCAGAGGAGACCACGTTCTGAGCAGTGAATGCAGTAGACTAGATTCTGGGAAGTGCAGGTGAACTGTTGCTTCACCTGGAAGACATGTTTGGACCCTTGGATATTGGGCAGGGAAGAGGTAAATGGGCAGGTGTTACACCTTTGCCAGTTGCAGGGGAAGGTACTGTGGAGCCATGTGGTGGGGGGGGGGGGGGGGGGGGGGAGAGAGAGAGAAGAGGTGGTGTTGGGGGTGAAGAAAGAGTTTATCAGTGCGTACCAGAGGGAACGGTCCCTGCGGAAGACAGACAAGGGAGGGGAGGGGAATATGTGTCTGGTGGTGGCATCTCTGTGGAAGTGGTGGAAATGGTGTCAGATGATCTTCTGGATGGGGATGCTGGTGGGATGGTAGGTACGGACAAGGGAAACCCTTGTTGTGGGAAGGAAGAGAGGGTGTAAGGGCAGAAGTGCAGACCTAATTGAGGGCCCAGTCGACAACAGCGCTGGGGAATCCTTGGCTGAGGAAGATGATTGACATTTCTGAGGCTCCCTTGTCGAAGGTTGCCTATCTGAACATATGCAATGGGATGTGAGAGAATGGCATGGAGTCTTTACAGGAAGCAGAGTGCGAGGATATGTAGTCTAGGCAGCTGTAGCAGTTGGTGGGTTTATAGTGAATATTAGTGGCCAATTTATCCCCGGAAATGGAAACAGATGTTGAATAAGTGAAGGGAGAAGTCAGAGATAGACCTGGTGAAATGAAGACAGGGTGAAAACTGGGAGCAAAATTTATGAACTTTTCCAATTCTGGATGAACAGGGAAGCAGCACCGATGATACCAACAATAAACTGGAGTAACAGTTGTGGGTGGGGGCTAGAACAAGTAATGTTCCACATACCCCACAAAGAGACATACATAACTGGGGCCCATGCGGGTACCCATGGGCACCCCTCTGACCTGAAGGAAATGCTAGCAATTAAAAGAGAAGTTGTTGAGGGTGACAATAAGTCTGGCCAAGCAGAGGAGACAGTTCAGGCCTTTGCTCTAGGAAGAGGTGGACAGCCTAAGAGACTCCTGGTGAGGAACGGATGTGGCAGGTGCCTACATGCTGGCAATTTTGAAGGTGACAATACATCAGAGGAATATTTGTTTATTGGTTAATTAGTTGATTTTCCAACTAGACTGCATTAAACTTAGTGCAGTTTTTCACAACTCCAATTATACTAAATCAATCAGATCCTAAATTTTTTTAGGCTTTATAAATTGCAGCATAACAAATTCCATGACATATTCAGGTATGCTAAATCCAATGTCTAATGCGTTGATGGAAGACATGTTGTGGACAGGTTCACATTGTTTAACCATAGTCTGAAGGGAAAATAGCAAGGATTATATTCACTGTAAAACTAAATGGTATTGTGAGGCAGTTTCTAATTTGTAGTAATGCTCTGGCACCCACCCAACTGTACTCAAGTGATGGGATACAAAAGATGGGGAACAGGTATTCCTGTCACCTAGGTTTAACGACACACAGAAATCAAACCATATTTGTTATAATGTAACTATATTAAATCATAATATCAAATTGGGTTGAAGAAGTGTTGCAAAAGATACATGAACTTCTTGGTCACCTGAGAATAGATTGAAATTTTTAGAGTGGGAATAGCCTACATGCTCTAAAATTATTAAAATTTTAAACAAAGGAAAAGGGAAGTTGGGTAGTTGGGGTTGGTTCAGTTGCACAGAAAACTACGAAAAAGTTAAAGGAGAGGAGGGGTCAGGACAGGTTTTGAAGCTTCCAGAAAAAGTAATGGGACAGAGAGTACGTAAAGAGTTAGAATTCAAAGTTCAGGCACAATAGGTAAGGGGTAGGTGGTCAGTCAACGTTGATGGAGGGTGTTGTACACCTATGTGAAAATATACAAAGGAAGATGAATGAGCTCGTAGTCCAGATTGAATTTTCTGGGTATGATATGGATATCACAATACGTGGCTGCAAAGGGATCAGGGACAGCATGAAAGAATAAAAAGAAAACATACAACACGATGAAGACCAATGGGAAATGAAAGGATTGGGAAGCCATCAAAAAAACAGCAGAGGAGAACTAAAGGAGGAATAAAGGGGGAGATGAAGAAATACAAGGTAAGCTAGCTAGTAATACAAAAGAAGAGTGCAAGGCTTTTTTTTAAGATATATTAAAAAGTAAGAGGGCAACAGTGGGCATTGGACTGCTGGCAAATGAAGCTAGAGAAGTAGTAATGGGGTATAAAGAAAGAGAGGAGGAACTCAGTCATCACAACAGAAGAAATCAGGAACATACCAAAACATACTGAGAGCGCATCGGGGCAGAAGCGAGTGTAGTGACCATCACTAAGAACCTGACGCTGGGGAAGCTGAAAGGTCCAAAAGGTGGATAAATCACCCAGGCTGGGTGGATTACACCCCAAGTTAATGAAGGGGATAGCTGAGGAGATTGTCATCGGTGATGATCTTGAGGGCTCATTGGAGTCAGGGAGGGTCCTCAGAGGACTGGAAAATGGCTAATCTAACAACCCCTGTTGGAGGAAGGAAGGGAGGCAAAAGACAGGAAATTACAGTTGGGTAGCTTTATCTTGATTGCTGATAAGATTTTAGAATCCATTAATAAGCATGAGATTGCAGAGTACTTGTAACTGTCTGGTAAATAGGACTGAGTCAGCACAGCTTTATTGAGGGGAGGTCATGCCTGGCAAATGTGTCAGAGTTCTTTGAGAAGGTAATGCGCAAATTAGGCAAAGGAGAACCAGTGCACATGACCCATTTGAATTTCCAGGATATCTTTGAAAAGGTGTCAATCACGAGACTGCTAGGTAAGATAAAAGTCCCTGATATTAGGGGCAAGGTACTGACATGGATAGAGGATTGGCTGACTGGCAGAAGGCAGAGAGTGGAGATAAAGTGATCTTTCTCAGGATGGCTGCTAGTGGCTAGTAGAGTTCTGCAAGGGATACGTGGTAAGACCACGACTATTCACGTCATACATTAACAATCTGGACAAAGGAACCGAGGGCATTGTTGCAAAGTTTGCAGGAGACACAAAGGTAGGTGGAGGGACAGGCGTTGTTGAAGAAGTCCAGAGGTTGCAAAATGACTCGGACAGGTTAGAGCAAAGAAATGGCACATGGAATAGAATGTTGGAAAGTGAGGTTATGCAATTTGGTAGGATGAATACAGGCACAGACTAAGGAGCTAGAAACACAATTATCTCTTCTCACTGTTCAATATCATGCCGCAATCCTTCCTTTGGGGCTGTATTTTATGGCTTCTAGCAGGACACACTATTGGTGAGGGGTATGCAAAATACAAAGGCGAGTAGCCCACCATATTCCCATACATTCCCCACCCAGTCCTCTTTAAATGAGGGCATGGGATGAGGCGCTCACTAGCTGAGCCACCCTTAGGCTTATTGTTGCCCTTAGCTGACTGATTATACGGATATTAAGGGCCTCAACCCACTTCCATTGGGGAGGGGCTCTTCTAGAGCAGTTTTAATGGTACCTTGAGAGCATCAGTGGCCTCTCCTCCAACATCCTTGAACATGGTCCCATCATCCCTTTGTGCCTTCTTACTTGACCTCCAAAACCTAAAGCCCCAAACTGCTTGCCAAGGCATCTAATCCCTCTCTTTTGAAAACCTCTGGGACTTAGTTAGGTTGAGATGCCACTGAGCTTTTTTTGCGGGGATGCTTGAAGTCCTGGCAGCAGTAAACTTTATGAGCTACCAGCTAATTTAATAGTTCAGCAACCCAAGGATGCAACTTGCCTCCAATGACAGACATGGGTCCACTTTCTGCTTGTTTAATTCACCTACAGGAATATCACGCTGTAGGGGAGATTTTTCGTGAAAAGTTAGTCAATTGCAGTTCCCATTATCACTGATACAATTTTTGGCAGAGGTGGGCAGACAAAATGCCTCCACCATCTGTATTACATCTTCCCTATGAAACATCACAAAAGAAATATCACACTGTCAATTCTGTTGCTTCACCAAACTGTGCTTTGATGATTTAAAGGAAAACAACTTACTGTATAATGTAATGTAACATACCCGTCAATCGAATTCCTTCACATACGTGAAAATGGCAACCATAATAGTATAATTCCATATTAAAAATCTTTATATTTAATAGACATTATAACTGATTATAGATGTAAGTTTAAGTCAAATTTATTTTCAGGTTACTGATGACCAACACTGACTGATGAAGCTCTACTCTTAACGGTACAGGTGGTCTGTGACCCCAAAAATTGGATTAAAATCTTGTCTTTTACAGCAGTCAGCTATGAGGTACAAATTCACCCAATTTTTAGCTTTTAACAGCTGGAAGCTTATTTGACTTTTTCATTGAAATACCCACCAGAAACATTTACATTTTGACTCCTTTGAGTAACTGCCCTGAGAACAAATGCATCAGGGTGAAACACATGGTACTAAACAACACTACACGAAAACCAATCAAGTAAAATTACTTGTAAGTTCATTGGTAGAATCAGATCAAGTCAACGATTGTTAGAAGAATTGTGGTGCAGTGGGAGTGTCCCTATCCCTGGACGAAGGGGCTTAGGTTCAGGTCCCTGCTTTAGAGGTGTGTAATAACATCTTGAACAGATTGATTAGAAAGATAAAAGGCTAATTTTAAAAAAAACTGTTAGATGGTCGTTCGTATAACACGGTGTTACCAAATCTACCCCTGGACTGGGAGGCCTGGATTCAAGTCCCATCTCCAGATGTAACAACATCTGAGCAGGTTGATTAATGAAAATAGATTAATTTAAAAAAAGATTGTTAAAGTTTGTGATCGCCGAAGATGATAACTGGAAGAGACGATGAATACTTTGAAGGCTTGCTAACCATGTTTTTACACTGCTAACCATTCAGTACTAGGATTTATGGATTTATTTTCAAAAGGCTGTTCTAAAACAAATTTGCTCAAAATAAAGTGTGAAGCTGGATGAACACAGCAGGCCAAGCAGCATCTCAGGAGCACAAAAGCTGACGTTTCGGGCCTAGACCCTTCATCAGAGAGGGGGATGGGGAGAGGGAACTGGAATAAATAGGGAGAGAGGGGGAGGCGGACCGAAGATGGAGAGTAAAGAAGATAGGTGGAGAGGAGAGTATAGGTGGGGAGGTAGGGAGGGGATAGGTCAGTCCAGGGAAGACAGACAGGGCAAGGAGGTGGGATGAGGTTAGTAGGTAGGAAATGGAGGTGCGGCTTGAGGTGGGAGGAAGGGATGGGTGAGAGGAAGAACAGGTTAGGGAGGCAGAGACACACTGGGCTGGTTTTGTGATGCACTGGGGGGAGGGGAAGAACTGGGCTGGTTTTGGGATGCAGTGAGGGTAAGGGGAGATTTTGAAGCTTGTGAAGTCCACACTGATACCATTGGGCTGCAGGGTTCCCAAGCGGAATATGAATTGCTGTTCTTGCAACCTTCAGGTGGCATCATTGTGGCACTGCAGGAGGCCCATGATGGACATGTTGTCTGAGGAATGGGAGGGGGGAGTTGAAATGGTTCGCGACTGGGAGGTGCGGTTGGGAACCCTGCAGCCCAATGGTATCAATGTGGACTTCACAAGCTTCAAAATCTCCCCTTACCCCCACTGCATCCCAAAACCAGCCCAGTTCATCCCCTCCCCCCACTGCATCCCAAAACAAGGCCCGCCTGTCTCCACCTCCCTAACCTGTTCTTCCTCTCACCCATCCCTTCCTCCCACCTCAAGCCGGACCTCCATTTCCTACCTACTAACCTCATCCTGCCTCCTTGCCCTGTCCATCTTCCCTGGACTGACCTATCCCCTCCCTACCTATCTTCTTTTCTCTCCATCTTCGATCCGCCTCCCCCTCTCTCCCGATTTATTCCAGAACCCCCTCCCCATCCCCCTCTCTGATGAAGGGTCTAGGCCCGAAACGTCAGCTTTTGTGCTCCTGAGATGCTGCTTGGCCTGCTGTGTTCATCCAGCTCCACACTTTGTTATCTTGGATTCTCCAGCATCTGTAGTTCCCATTATAACTTGCCCAAAATAACTTCAGTTCTGAAAATTAGTACAATTCTACTTCTTTTAAAATACTGTAAGTTTGAATCCAATATCATCTTCTCCAGTCTCCAGTAAGAATATTCAGACAACATGCATTCAAAAGTGTAAGTGTCTTGGAGAATGTCAGAATTGGAAGAATGAACGAAACAAAGGTCAGGTTCAAAGTCAGAGATTTTAATTGGAGACAGTTAGCATCAAGTGTAGACTTTATCACTATCTTGATCTGCAGTTACCTACACTGATAAACGTAATTCAGTGTGTTTGCTATTCTTACTTACATTTTACCCAAGTGTGCACTGGTCTTTTCAAGCTATCCAGCATTTTAAAGAAAGACTTTTCTTGAGAACATAGAACATTACAGCACAGTACAGGCCCTTCGGCCCTCGATGTTGTGCCGACCTGTCATACCGATCTCAAGCCCATCTAACCTACACTATTACATGTACGTCCATATGCTTATCCAATGACGACTTAAATGTACCTAAAGTTGGCAAATCTACTACCATTGCAGGCAAAGCATTCCATTCCCTTACTACTCTGAGTAAAGAAACTACCTCTGGCATTTGTCCTATATCTTTCACCCCTCAATTTAAAGCTATGCCCCCGCGTGCTCGCTGTCACCATCCTAGGAAAAAGGCTCTCCCTATCCACCCTATCTAACCTTTTATATGTCTCAATTAAGTCACTTCACAACCTTCTTCTCTCTAACAAGAACAGCCTCAAGTCCCTCAGCCTTTCCTCATAAGACCTTCCCTCCATACCAGGCAACATTCTAGTAAATCTCCTCTGCACCCTTTCCAAAGCTTCCACATCCTTCTCATAATGCAGTGACCAGAACTGTACACAATACTCCAAATGCGGCCACACCAGAGTTTTCTACAGCTGCAGCATAACCTCTTGGTTCCGGAACTCGATCCCTCTATTAATAAAAGCTAAAACACTGTATGCCTTCTTAACAGCCCTGTCAACCTGGGTGGCAACTTTCAAGGATCTGTGTACATTGACACCGAGATCTCTCTGCTCATCTACACTACCAAGAATCTTACCATTGGCCCAGTATTTTGCCTTCCGGTTACTCCTACCAAAGTGCATCACCTCACACTTGTCCGCATTAAACTCCATTCGTCACCTCTCAGCCCAGCTCTGCAGCTTATCTATGTCTCTCTGTAACCTACAGCATCCTTTGTCACTATCCACAACTCCACCGGCCTTAGTGTCGTCTGCAAATTTACTAACCCATCCTTCTACGCCCTCATCCAGGTCATTTATAAAAATGACAAACAGCAGTGGACCCAACACCGACCCTTGCGGTACACCACTCATAACTGATCTCCAGGATGAACATTTCCCATCAACTACCACCCTCCGTCTTCTTTCAGCAAGCCAATTTCTGATCCAAACTGCTGTATCTCCCACAATCCCATTCCTCTGCATTTTGTACAACTGCCTACGGTGGGGAACCTTATCAAACGCTTTGCTGAAATCCATATACACCACATCAACCGATTTACTCTCATCTACCTGTTTGGTCACCTTCTCAAAGAACTCAATAAGGTTTGTGAGGCACGACCTTCCGTTCACAAAACCGTGCTGAGTATCCCTAATCAATTTATTCTTTTCTAGATGATTATAAATCCTATCCCTTATAACCTTTTCTAACACTTTACCAACAACTGAGGTAAGGCTCACTGGTCTATAATTACCAGGGTTGTCTCTACTCCCCTTCTTGAACAGGGGAACCACATTTGCTATCCTCCAGTCGTCTGGCACTATTCCTGTAGACAATGATGAGTTAAAGATCAATGCCAAAGGCTCGGCAATCTCCTCCCTGGCTTCCCAGTGGACCCAAGGATAAATCCCATCGGGCCCAGGGGACTTATCTATCTTCACCCTCTGTAGGATTTCTAATACCTCTTCCTTGTGAACCTCAATCCCACCTAGTCTTGTAGCCTGTATCTCAGTATTCTCTTCAACAACATTGTTGTTTTCTGGAGTGAATACTGTCGAAAAATATTCATTTAATGCTTCCCCTATCTCATCTGACTCCACACACAACTTCCCACTACTATCTTTGATCGGTCCTAATCTTACTCTCGTCATTCTTTTATTCCTTAAATACCGATAGAAAGCCTTAGGGTTTACCCTGATCCTATCCGCCAACAACTTCTCATGTCTCCTCCTGGCTCTTCTAGGCTCTCTCTTTAGGTCTTTCCTGGCTACCTCGTAGCCCTCAAGCGCCCTAACTGAGCCTTCACATCTCATCTTAACATAAGCCTTCTTTTTCCTCTTGACCAGAGATTCCACTTCCTTGGTAAACCACAGCTCCCGTGCTCTACAGCTTCCTCCCTGCCTGACAGGTACATACTTATCTAGGACACACAGGAGCTTTTCCTTGAATAGGCCCCACATTTCTCATGTGCCCATCCCCTGCAGTTTCCATCCCCATCCTATGCTCCCTAAATCTTGCCTAATCTCATGGTAATTGCCTTTACCCCCAGCTATAACTCTTGCCCAGTGGTGTACACCTATCCCTTTCCATCACTAAAGTAAACACAACAGAAGTTTGATTTCTGCCTTGCGCTGAATATTTCCTGAATATCTAAACCAGGCCTCTTTGTCACAGGTTGCATTATGGTAATTTGTGAGCACTGAAAGTGCTGGACTATATGAGAATAGCACAAACAAACCTATACTGTGCTTGTACTCTTGTACTTTTTTCATGGACACCGAGACAGTGGCAGAAATTCATCGTTTAGTGAAAAGCCATCCAAAACCTGGGTTTCCTGTGACAACCTCCCTGTTTAAGAAAATGCAACTATATCCACTACAATGGACGATTTAAAAAAAAGACTCTCAAGGTCCCTGTATTGTTGCCTGTACAAGCCACATCCTCAAAAGTCAAAGCAAAACTGATCTATCTTGGTGAAAGGGATGATGCTGTGGCAGCCAAGTATGAACAATCTGACTACTGCTGTGCAAAGCTCATTACCATGGAATTCATTCGCAAAAACTTGAACAAAATACTGGAGAATTTAGACAAGTTGCTCATGTTTGCAGGAACTGTAGTGGCTGTAGGAATCATTAGTAATACATACTGGGCTCTCTTACATTTTAACATTATTTGGAATGGGAGCATTGGTTAATATCTTGTTGTTGCTGAATTCTCTGAATGATTGAGTATTGAAACATGGTTAATAACCCTCAAAGCATTCATTGCCACTTACAGTTATCATGTTGGGCAACCACAGAGCTCCAACAATGACTGAAGTAGAAATTGGTGAAGTTTTCCTAAACTTGAGCTAAAATAAAAGCAGAGCAAAAGCTTAAAATGTTATCTCAGAACATGGCACCCAGTAGAAAGAGTTCAGCAATAGCATTACATTGGGATCATGTAGTATATTACCACTTTGAATTTCGACTGTGAACGAATCCAAAGGAGAAAGCTATTCCAAGGCAGGTGTGAAAACAAGTGCAGTTCTGAGGATGGGTTAGCAGACATGAAACGTTAACTTTGATTTTTCCTTCACAGGTGCTGCCAGATCTGTCGAGCTTTTCCAGAAACTTCTGTTTTTGTTTCTGATTTATAGCATCCGCAGTTCTTTTGGTTTTTATGATAATAAATGCCAGACATCAAACTGACCTCATCGAGTAGCAGCAACACAGGGTCCATAACAAGAGCTCTGGCAATAGCAATCCTCTGCTTTTGGCCTCCCGAAAGGCTGATGCCACGCTCTCCTACAATTGTGTCATAGCCATTCTATGGGGTATGAAGATACGAGACAACCATTACTGCTGATAGGTACTCTTCAAACTACAATAACAATGGCAAAGAAACAGGACAGAAAAGCAACAGTACACATATAAATGAATGTCCTTTTAAGTTGCATTGAATGGAGGTTCTTGGAAACTTTTCCTGATGTTGAACTTTTGTTTCAAGTGTACAGAGAAACATGGAACTCTCAGCATGAAAGGGGGTGTTGGCAATATAGGAACAGGCTTTATGTGCTGTATACACAACTGCAATCTCACTAACAATCAGTTATCTTCTATTCCAATTTCCTGCCTTCTAGGGGCATCACAACCGTGTTATGATCTACATCCAGTACCCATAAAACAGTGACTTCCAAATAATGAGCTACTTCTCAAATGATCTCCCAAGCTTCCAGAAGTTACATTTGACCACACATATCCTGCTTTGCACTAAGTAACACTAAAAACATTACGTCCTCCTTAATCATCCCCATTGGTTGTAGAGTCCTCAAATGTATAATCTGTTCATGACCATGTTATATCCCATTCTTGTAACCTCCTTCTATTTTATATCCTAGCAGTTAACTTTCAGCTCTCAGATTCTTGTCTCTTGCATGTCTCTTCACTCACTCATAACCTTCCATCCACCCAGTCACCCCGTGCATCTCCATGTTTCACAGAGTCATTAGTTATTTTAATGTTGCTTCTATAAAGATATGTTCTTCTTGTCCTAACACTTCCAGTCCTGGTCAATACATAAAGACTATAACAGTAACTGCATTTTAAAATGGCTGCATAGCAGAACTTTGGGACATCATGGTTCATTCAATAAATGCATGTCTTTCTTTTTCATAAACGTAGACCCTTAACATATTTAATTGTATTAAAAGACAATATAAAAGTGCAAACTGATAAGCAATAAGAACACCAATTAGTGCATTTTACCCTCTGAAGTTGAGGTTGCCAAGGCCACTGCCAAATTGACATTCATTTCCTGCTCGCTGTTGCCAACTTATCACAAATCAACAATTGAAACTACAATACTCCATATAAATGGCAAATACTTCGAATATGAATATTTAAGGTTGACAACTCCCCACCTTTAATCCTGTCTAATCTTTTAGAGTACATGATATCTGTTTATTTTCTGCCAAGTTCCTTAAATGTGATACAAGAACATAATTTTCAGACAATCTGTACCCCGGATTACAGCCAAAGCAACCTGAAGTATCCTGTCCACATAATGAGGGCAAGATATCATTCTTTTTGCAGCTTGTGTTGGCATATGGATCTTTCCAGTCTCAAGCACTGCACTCATCAAGTAGGAGAATTGGGGGTAGTGGTGGTGGTAACAGAGATGGAGATTGGGAAGAGGACTTGATTATTCTAGTCTTCCTTTTCATGGCTATGGTGTGAATGCCGTCTTCATTTGAGATCATAAAGTTTCATTGATCAAATTTCCAATGTTCCCTTTATCCTCCGGGTGAGAGTTTGTTGGTTAAGTGTGTACTAAGATGTTGGACAGGCAGGAGAGTAGGTCGCACTATATGAAGAATGTTCAGCATTAGATAGATTTCAGAGGATGCATGATTCACCACTTTGAATTTTTGCAGGTCATTTTCATTTATTCATGAGACAAGGGCGTACTGTCTATCCCAATTGCCCATGAGGGCAGTTAAGACAGTCATCCACATTGTAGTGAGTCTGGAGTCACATACAGGTCAGACCAGGGAAAGATGGCTGATTTTGTTCCCTCAAGGACATTGGTGAATGGACAGAGATAATAGGAACTGCAGATGCTGGTGAATCTGAGGTAATAAGGTGTGGACCTGGATGAACACAGCAGGCCAAGCAGCATCTTAGGAGCACAAAAGTTGACGTTTCGGCCCTAGACCCTTCAAAAGGGTCTAGGCACAAAACTTCAGCTTTCCTGCTCCTAAGATGCTGCTTGGCCTGTTGTGTTTATCCAGCTCCACACCTTGTTATCTTAGTGAATGGACAGATTTTTATGACAATCAATAGTGGCTGATGGTTATAATTAACGCATTTAATGCATGTGTCACATTTAAGCATGGGTGAATTTGTTGGACAAATGTGACACTACGACTGAAAACTCCGACTATAATGCTACCTATATGTACTATTACAAGTCAGAGTGAAGTTTACTGATTTTAAAAGAAACATTACCCTGCATTCTAAATTGAAACGAACATAAATCATTCCATCCACTCAAAATTGCAACCAAAATATTGAAGTACATTCCTGAATATGTACCATAAGCAAAAAGTATAACTTTGATTACATACATAACTGCAATGTTAATGAATATCAAGTATTGTGGGCATGGAAAACACTCCACTCACAATTCCTTAGTGTTTCTCAAGGTTAAATGACTGAGTCATATGAATTAAGAAGGACCCAGAGTCAATCTGAAATCAAGATGCTTGCAATCTTAAAATAAGTTCCAGCTCAGCTAGGTTGAATAGCATGAGTGGGTTATCGGGAGTTTACTCCTTTCTAAAAACATTAAATTCTCAATTTTTTTCCTTGCCTGTATCTCACCATAAAATCACAACCTAAACTGAAATATCACTTTGATCTACAGTACTTGAGGCAAAGACTCATCAAGTTGTGTTTCGGTGCTACCAAACTACCACTGTAGCAACATTTTCTATTTTGATAAAATTCAGCAAAGGAATTCAAAGATGAGTCAACATAGTTACAAATCATACAAGTATAGTAAACATAAAAAAAACTATACTTAATTTTCTTTGTTTGACTTAGCCTGTCGGTCAGCAGTTTGAATGTTCAACGTGGTTTGATTCAAATCGTCTGGTATTCATTTAATAACAATGGACATGTTTTGCTTTTAACTAGTAGGTACTTAAACAACACATGGTTTCCATTTGCTATTCATTTTGTCTGGAATCTAAAAGGCAAAATAGATGATCACTGGAAGGATAAAGACAGAATGCTGTACATGCGATGATGAAGGCAAAAAAATGATTTTGAGGTCATTATCCAAAACTGAATGGACAATAATTACAAAATGATGAACACTGACCTATTTCCAAGTACAGCACGATAAAATATGTTGTGTTTTAAAAAAAATGTTGCATGCTGAAATGTTAGGTTTTTTTGTCATTACTAAAGATTATGAGGCAATTCTGTAGAAGCATTCAAAATTATGGAGGGATAAAATAAAGTAGATAGAACCAGACTGCCTCCAGTGGTTAAGTAATCTAAAATAAAGGAATATCAATACAGGATTAAATGTAAAAGGCATTGGACATGCAGAAGGTGAAACATTGATTGGATCTTCTGCTGGCCAAACAGATTCCAACATAGGTGGGAATTGCACATGGGGATCCTATGGAATTCTCACAGCAGCGTATTATGAAGGAACTACCCAGGAAATTGAAATTTCCACTGGTCAATTCTTTGGGACCCACCAAAAGATTTGAATCAGAGTATTTGGAGGGTTCTTAAATAAATTAACTAAAATAGTTACTCAGGGAAAGTTGAATTATTAAATACATAGCCTCACTGCTGAGGAACTATTCAACAGACCCTATACATACCTCACACAGTCCCAAAAGCCACATGCCACAGACACCCCTGAGGGAACCTCTTAGAGTTTTGAGTGGTCACTCCTCCAATTGGAGTTACCTTCTTTTGTTAAAAAAGACTGGAGTAGCAATCTGTAGGGCCGTACCTGTCCTCAGGAAACCCGGCCCATTACTATTTGCAAAAACATAATTGAAAGGCTGTGAAATGAAAGATGGAAATTTCAGATTCAAGCACTTCAAAGACTAAGATATGATGGGTTGTTAAAGAACCGGGGATGAAAGGTATGAAAACAGAAAAGACACATTCAATTTAGAATACTGCTCATCTAAAATGATTAACATAGCAGGAACAGGCTCTAAATTAATTATAACCTTACAACATATTTAGTGAGATAATAAAATGTGAGGCTGGATGAACACAGCAGGCCCAGCAGCATCTCAGGAGCACAAAAGCTGACGTTTCAGGCCTAGACCCTTCATCAGAGGCCTCTGATGAAGGGTCTAGGCCCGAAACGTCAGCTTTTGTGCTCCTGAGATGCTGCTGGGCCTGCTGTGTTCATCCAGCCTCACATTTTATTATCTTGGATTATCCAGCATCTGAAGTTCCCATTATCACAAACATATTTAGTGATACCAATTATTCTCTGTAGGGCCTCAATCCAATGAAATAGTTGAGGCTGGAGATAATAAAGGCATAGATGAGGGTTTCAGCAACCGATAAGCTAAAGCAGTGTTGGAGCTGGATGATTTTACTGCGTTGGAATGGGTATTCCTGGGGATCAAGAGGATAGACAGGGTTAGAAGTCTGCCTGTCAAATAAGATGCCTCCTTTCATTCCTCGGCAATGGGTAACACATCTTTGCTGACAAGCTAATGGTTAACTGTCGACAATGTGGTGATGAAATACTTTCTTTCTTTGTACCTTTTAAATGAATAGCACTTTGAAACCTTTAAGTTCCATCAATTGAAAGAGCTTTAAGTTTTCCATAGATCTCCACTGGCATTGCAATACATATTTTTGGTATTTTTCAGACTAACTAGTTTATTTTTATATTAATCATACATTTTCTTGCAAGGACATCTTGATGGAAATCTCAATATCTTGAGAGGTTCACTGGAAATTTTTTGTGAAGACTTTTCTTTGTTTACAAAATAAACACAAACTGTTCTGAGCAATGAGTGGCTCAGACATATTTTCCAAGTATTGCTTGAGATTCCTTTTAAAAAAAATAAAATTTAAATTTCAACTGACATCATTAATATTCCATTTGTACTCATCACAGCTTGTTCAAATTTTGTCTTCAAACATAAAGCCCATGCTGAGTTCTTCAAAGACAATTTTTTCAAGATTGAGAAGTCTAATCAGCAGGCACTAACTTGTACGTATTAAGTTCTACCCCTTATCTTCCTTCAATTATTTCTGACATAGATAGCTCCCTCTAACCAGAACCACAGCTCCTTCATTGTGAACACATTTCTTATTTCAAGCCAAAACTTCCATTCCCTACAACTCTTGAAACACTACTGCACATTTAAGACGTGAGCAATGACACCGTCTTCTGCGATGGTTCTTCTCATGCCATTTTACTCAGGCACAGAACACAAGGGAAATCTTTTGTTTCTGTAATAAACAGACATTTTATTATCTTTAGCTTCTGATACCATTGCACCCCTTCGCACGAGTGGACCGCATTCCACCACTTCTCTATAACAGAGATAGTAGGATCTAGGCCCAAAACGTCAGCTTTCCTGCTCCTCTGATGCTGCTTGGCCTGCTATGTTCATCCAGTTCTACACCTTGTTATCTCACATCTCTATAACCTTTTATCTATCTATTTTGGCGATATGCGTCTAGTCCGTGGTTTTTGGAATTCACTTTTCTTTTCAAACTCAAAAACACCAATGTGCAAACACACTCAACATTACTGTTATATTTAAATCAAAGCTCACCTGACAATCTTTTAGTTCTCTGTCGGACTTCAATCCTGTAAAATAGTTGAGCCTGGAGATAACAAAGACATGGGCAAATGTTTCCGAAGCAAATAAGCTGAAGCAATACTGCAGCTAGGTGGTTTTACTGTGTTGGAGTGGGTGTTTCTGAGTAAACGGTAAGATCTTGAGGAGTATTGTGGAACAAAGGGACTTAGGAGTACAAGTACATTTTTCGTTGAAAGTGGTGTCGCAGGTAGACAGGATGGTGAAGAAAGCATTTAGCATGGCAGACTTCATCAGTCGAGGCATTGAGTATAGGAGTTGGGACATTATGTTACAGTTGGTTAAGTCATTGGTGAGGCCACATGGAGTATTGTGCACAGTTTTGGTCACCTCATTATAGGAAAGACATAGTTAAGCAGTAAAGATATAGTTAAACTGGAAAGCGTGCAAAGATGATTTATGAGGATGTGGCCAGGACTGATAAGCCTGAGTTACAATGAGAAGTTGACCAGGACAGGACCTAGTTCCAAGGAATAAAGGAGAACAAGGACCTTATTGAGGTGTTTAAAATCATAAAGGGCATAGATAGGATGAATGTATACAGTCTTTTTTCCCAGGGATGGGGACTTGAAAACTAGAGGCCATAAGTTTAAGGTCAGAGGGGAAAGATTTTAAGGAGGACCTGAGGGGCAACTTCTTCATGCAGAGACTCGTGCTCATATAGAAGGGGCTGACAGAGAAAGCGGTTGAGGGTTGAGGCAGGTACAACAGTAACAGTTTAAAAAACATTTGGATAGGTACATAGATGGGAAGAGTTTAGAGGTATATGCATCAAATGTGGGTGATTGGAACTGAATGGGCACCATGGTCAGCCTGGACCAGTTTGGGCTGAAGGGCCTGTTTCCATGTTGTATTACTCTATGACTCTAACTGAAATACAAAGGCTGTTCAATTTTATTCCAGGAAGTGGAGATCTGAAAACAGGCAACAATAGGTGTTTTTTTTTAAACTGAGTCTTGAAAGAGACAAAATGCTTACAATTGCCTTCATCAGCATTTTAAATTATTCACGTGGGTTCCAGAGCAAAAGAAAGCTTTCAAAGCTCAGGGTAAACAAAGATCTTAAAACATTCATATAATTTTCGAATCAGAGGGCAGGTTTGGGAATTGTGGATGATTGGGTTGAATTTTGATCTGGGACATTCCAAACAAACCGCATTGCATTGCTCCTTGTGTTCTTTTACAATGGAATGGAAGTCAATTCAGAAGACTGAGAAGGCAGTGGTGAATTCCTGGCAGCCACATACAGGAGCACGGAGGCAATTAGGGACTAGGGGTGGTCTGATCTAAAGTCAATAAAAAAAAAGTGAGCAAGTTCAATGCTTAAAGACAAAAGTCCAAATCCAATGTAAATTGAAATAGATCTTCCCAATAAAGCTCGAAGAACAGGATGACTGAATCTTTACAGAGATGAAAGAATGAGCTTTGGAAATGTAAATGGCAGACAGAAAAATGGAGGAAAATTGTGTGAATTCCTGAGATTTGTGGAACATCTTGGTTTGGTCCCAGAAGTGAAGCAACCCTCAAGATCTTAGAAAGTACACTTGGATCGAATTAAAAACAGAACAGGAAGTGGTTTAGGATTCTAGGATTCAGTAAGAAGCATTTATGTAGTGTTGTAGTAATATTTGCTTTGATTAAGTCTTATACAGAAAAAAGATTTTGTTGAAAACATGGAAATCTAGGGGTGAATTCCTTTTAATTAATAATCGTAAAATCATATTTCTTCTACAAGTTAATAGTTTCTCAATGTTTTTCATACTCTCCCTCTGCCTTTGTTCAAATTCTTTGCTCTCCTGACTTTGGCATTTTGAACAATCTTACCTTTCAGCTGATAGTAGGAACTGCTGATGCTGGAGAATCCGAGATAACAAGATCTAAAGCTGGATGAAGACAGTCTTTTCTGAAGAAGGGTCTAGACTCGAAATGCCAGCTTTCCTACCATTCTGATGCTGTTTGGCCTGCTGTGTTCATCCAGCTTGACATCTTGTTACCTTACCTTTCAGCTGGCTAGGATCCAGGCTCCATAATTACCCCTTGAAGTGAAGAATGAGCTCATCACCATCTGGTTCAGAGGTGTAAATACAACAACTAAGCCAAGGCAGACACCTGAATAAATTCAGAATCAATGCCTCTCATATCTCAGGACAGAAGCAATTGAAAGAAGTCCTGACAGATGTCTCAGGTTCATCACTGCAGGGAGCACGAGACAATTGGACCTCCATACAATTATTCTCATGTGGGGCTCTTTAGTTTAGCCTGTTGACTGTGTAATACCTTTATTCCAACTCTGCTACATCACAAAAGACAAGAATGGGAGAAGACAAACTAGATAAGTGTGATCTATTTTCATCCAATACTTTCGACGTCCCAATTTGCAATTGCCAAGTGGCAATTAATAAATTAATTGCATATTACAATTTTAATGCTTGTAGCATTTTACTTGTATAGGTTTAGTTTAAAAAAAAACGACTTTAAGGACTGGATTTTGATTGCTGAAATAGTTAGAACAATGGAATAAATTCTAAAACTCGCTGAATCAGTCTTGGTTAAGAAAAAGTCCTGGTTTGCAAGATTTTGGTTACAGGAATGTGTACAGGATGAGGTTGCAACTGCTGATCCCAAAAGCAGATGCTAGGGGGATCCAGGGCCCAGTAGGTGACAAGACAGGCTGGTCAGAAGGTCCACTTCACTTCTCTGGGACTCAAAATTTCCGAAAAAAAGTAGGACCAAATCCATGATAATAAAATGTGAGGCTGGATGAACACAGCAGGCCAAGCAGCATCTCAGGAGCACAAAAGCTGACGTTTCGGGCCTAGACCCTTCATCAGAGTCTAGGCCCGAAACGTCAGCTTTTGTGCTCCTGAGATGCTGCTTGGCCTGCTGTGTTCATCCAGCCTCACATTTTATTATCTTGGAATCTCCAGCATCTGCAGTTCCCATTATCTCAGGACCAAATCCATGTCTCCTACCCTCATCCCTCCAGTAAGCCCTCTCCACCACACCTCCGGCCAACACCAACTCACTCAGCATCTACAATGGCCTAGGGAGTCATATGAAGGTGAAAACAAACTAACAAAACTGTCACGACATGGACCCAAGAATGAAAAAATACCTATTCATGAAAGCAAAGCTTTTAAATATTACGTGGTCAATCTCTTATGAAAACTGATAGATGTCTGTCCATACTCCCAAAATTTTTATTCGTTTCTTTAAGGTGTCAAACGGTGAACTCAGATTGCTTGGCTGAAATAATTTGTCATATTTGAAACTCAAACATTCATAATGAACACCACTTACAGAAAGGGCAATAAATAGAACTGCTGAAACTGCTCAAGTAAATGCTACACTAACCAGCCTATCAACCACTGCAGATCAGTGGAGAATTCTTTTTTAAAATGATCATTGACAGCTGCAGCCACTTCATGTTTTACATTTTTAAGAGCAAGAGATTGAAGAAAAGCTGCCAATCCATTAAACTATTCTTATCTGTCCTTCAAGACTGTTTACATCCACATTGTCAATTTGTAACACTCACATTCTGGTTAAAACATTGCAACGACGACGATGGAGTGTGTTTTAATTGCCTTGTTGAGCTCGAGTTCCTTCTTGTGGGAATTACCAAAGGGATCAAGCCTAAGGCTACAGCTGTACTGTGCTGTAATGTTCTATGTTCTATGTTCTAACTTAGAAGACAGAAGTGAATTTAGTTAACGCCAAGTTTGCGGATGAGATAAAAATAGGTTAGAAGGCAAATGGTGAAGATGACACAGTCTATGGAGGAATATAGACAGGTTATCTGAATGGGCAAAATCTTGGCAGATGGAATATAATGTTGGAAAATGTGAGATTATGCACTTTAGAAGAATAGAACCGGTCAGTAGTATTTAAATGAAGAAAACATGCAGAACGCTACAATGTAGAGGAATTTGGGGGCGTTTGTGCATGAATCACAAAGCATCCCAACTAGCAGCCAAGTTCAATTGGTAACAAGGAAGGCAAATGGATCATTGGCCTTATTTCAAAAGGGAATGGAGTATAAAAATAGAGAGGTCTTACTAAAACTATACAAGCCATCATTCAGACCACAACTGTAATACTGTAATCCTCTTATCTAAGATAAGACATACTGGCAGCGGCAGCAATCAAGAGTAGTTTCACTAGGTTGAATCTAGGTATGGAAGCATTTTCTTATGAGGAGAGTTTGAATCTGTTGGACTTGTACTTATTAGTGTTTCGAAAAATGAGAGGCAATCTTATTGAAACATACAAGATTCATGTAGACTTGACAGAGTAGGAAGAAAGGTTTACCTTTGTGGGAATTTAGGACCAGCAGACAATCTCAGAATAAGGGTCATCCATTTAAATGAGATATGAGGAGGAATTCGTTCTCCCAGGTTTAGTGAGTCTGTTGAGTTTTTACTGCAGAGGGCTGTCAAGGCTGGGTCATTAAATATATTCAAGGCTGAGATGGTAAATTTTTAAATCAGTAAGGGAACCAAGGGTTATAGGGATCAGGCCGAAAGTGGAGTTCAGAATTATCAGATCTGCCATGATCTCACGGAGTTTCCTACGCTATTCAATTAATTGTAAAACCTACTTATGCTGATACATCTTATGGACTTTTCAGCAAATCCGAACCATCTTCTGTATTTCGGTGTAATGCTGTCAAGACCAATGTGGAACCTGAATGACTTTAATTATAGCAAGCTTTTAAACCAATCTGTGCGGTTAGCCAGCAGCAACACAAACATGAGCTCTATCTTGTTATTGCGGAACAACTGTGCATGTCCTGCTTTTCATGGTGATTATTAATTAAATCAGTATCACAGTGGTGGCCCCCAACATGGATTACACTCACCTTTTCCACTGGCACCAAGGTGCAGACCCCACCTCCAAGAATAATTTGCCATTCCCAACAGCGCACTGAAATCATCCACCAGGCAATTAGGCCGTTCAACTTTTAAAAGTGCATCACAATAGTGACACGTACCAGGCACTGATTCAGAACCTGGAATTCACCTGAGTGCCCACAGTGAAAATCCGGCCCCTGGTTTAGTTAAATATTTTGCCCTTCCACTGCAATTCAATTGCAATTTTGAGAGTAGGGAGATTGATTATAGGAAAGAATTTTTATGAATAGATTGATGAAGACTCATTAAAAATCTCCCCGTGGCTATCGTGCTGTCAGATTGAGATCAATTGTCCCTCTTTAACACGTCAATGCATCTGAATTTAGAGGGAACGAGGTTTAACCCATACCACAGGAAATTACATTGTGAAGAACTGATTATATGAGGACTTCCCTTTTCTTAAAGTGAGAAAATTTATTTCAGATATGCAAAGTTAAGTAAACCACAACATGTGGTTTAATAAACTATGGGATGGGCCTTTAATTTTATGGAAACAACTTGACAACAACGCACTCACAGACAGCATGACAAAATGAGCTGGTTAAGGATCATGATGCTTGCATTCCAGAATTTAGGATAACCAAGAAATTAATTATTATTTTCATAACAATTTTCCAACATAAAAATATGAAGAAAGTATTATGAATACTAAGTTAGGCAAAACTTTCTAAGTGTAAAGCTGCTCAGCCAGTTGAATTTTATTTTGAACAGCACACAGATTAAAACTGAAACAGGATATTGACATTTCTTTTTAGATAACAAATAGAACAAAAAAGTTATAGCTACATAACATCTTTAACACAATTAAATGTCCCAGGGCATTTCACATCAAGTGACAAGAAAAAAATAAGATAGCTGAGGCTCAGCCGAAGACACAGGTTTAAAGGAATGGCTTGAAAGATAATGAGGAGTGGTTGGCATCAAGGTTTAGGGAGGAATTCCAGAACTTATGGACACGACAGAAAAAGGCAGTCACAGACATCAATGAAATTAATATCATGAATTCTCAAGAAGCCAGAATCAGAGAAGCAGATATTGGATAGAATTACAGAGGTAGGGAGGGTTAAAACCATGGAGGGATAGGAAAACAAGGATGAGAATTTTACAAAAAATTGGCAGACACTTAAGAAGCCAACGCAGGTCTACAAGCATAGAGGTGATGAGTAACCAGAATATGGGGCAAACTTGAACATGAAAAATAAAGATTTGCAAGTCTATGGAAGGTAAAATGTGAGGAACCATTTTGGATTAGGCAAACCTGGACATAACAGACATGGGTGAAGGTTTCAGCAACAAAGTTGAGACAGGGTGGAGTCAAGTATTATCAATGGCAATCAGTAGTACCTACTGTTGACCACAGATTGAGAGCTCATCAAAGAAACAAATAGGTCTCAAACTGGTTGCTCAGGAACAGAATTGGTCTTCCAAAATTTATTTGGATAAAATATCGATTTGTCTAGTATTGGGTGCTGAACAAAATGTCTCACAATTTACATAAGTGGAAGAATGGTGAAACAGAGGTGAATGTCATCAGCAAATGTGAAAAATGATACTGTTTTCAAATGATAATCTAAGATTCTGTACATAGATTTTATAAAATTTATTCATGGGATATTGGCATGTTGGCCAGGGCAGCATTCATTGCCCACTCCCAACTGCCTTGGAAAGTAATGAGGATATAATTCCTAGTTGGAATGCTGAGAAATAGGAGGGGTTAAGGATAGATATTTGGGGGCCACCAGAGGCAATGTGCATGAACAGGAACAACAGCTACTGAAAGTGATTCTCTGGCTATGATTCTCCAGATAAGGAAGAAAGAGAATAAGTTAAAACCACTTGGTAGGGTAACTTTAAAGTGGTGTCAGACATTGTGGTCAATTGTGGCAAAGGCTATAAACAGGTCAGTGTGGATGAGGAAGTATAGATTTCTTCTATCACAGTCAAACATGAACTATTTGTGACTTCGGCAAGTGTCCTTTTGAGCTTACGGGCAGGAAAGAACTGAAACATGGAGTTCTGGGAAAGCTAAACTCTAATCTGGGAGATTACAGCACATTCAAGAACTCAGGGAAAGAAAGGGAAGTTGGAGGTGAGGATTACTTTCCAAAAATAATGAGGTCAAATATTATCTTTTTTGACTTGGGTACTAATTATGGCAGATTTGAAACCAACAGACTGTACCCAAATGACATCAGGAAGGGAAGGTGGATGGTCAATAGTTTCATGGGAATAGGATCAAGGAAGTGGAAATTACATCTCAGAAAAGATGCATTCAGGCAGATATGAAGGGAGACCAGAGAAAAAGTAGACAATGCATGCTCAGAACGAGAGCAAGGGGAATTTTGAAGGAAACTTCACAATGTGGGCTAAGAAAAGGCAGCAATCTTAGTGATTAAGACGTCTTTTAAAGTCTGTCACACTTTTTTGTTCTAATGGCGGAGAAGACAGGGAGGGCCAGCAATCTGTTTCATCAGCAAATTAAGTAGTAGCTAATAATTCAAATTAACAGCGCAATTTTCAAGTTAAAGTGCACTTTATTTGGACAAACGTCAAAGACCGTAAGAAAGATCATAATCTTAAAACCTTTTTGTTAAGATGGCAAACAATAACCAATCTGGTAATAACCTCAAACGTATACTTTACTATAAAATACAGTGGCTAACTTTGGTTACGCCATGCACGTGCAGTTTGTAGTCAACTGTATGTATTCATGATCAATTCATCAAATTTAAAAATGTCTATACAAGTCAAAAATCAGAGGACGGTAAAAATGAGATGACAGGTTTATGAGAATACATCAATTCCACCAGAGTTTAAGTCATTTTTAATGAAAAATGAAATTAGGGTTGAAAGGCACCAAATTTGGTTTTGAACAGAGGGCTCATATTTCAATAATAAAGATTAGCCTTTAACAATGACATCTTGCGAAATGTGCTGCTCCAAAAGTATTGTATTACAATATTGCAGTATTAATTATAAAGTATTAGCCATTTCTCTGAACAACATGAAAGTCATCTAACCACGTCCACATGATTGTAACATCACATTTCTCTCTCACATGCACACTATTAAATTTCCACTAAAAGGGGTAACACATAGAATTACTATTGATAGTACTGGAACATCCCTATATTTCAAAAGTTTGCTGCATTGTGGGTCAACCTACAGCAGTTCAAAGCAGCAGCTCACCACCTTGTCAAAGGCAACTAGGGACAAGCAACAAATGCTGGCTAGCCAGCGATGCCTCTATACCATAAGTGAAAAATATTGCATGTTACAGAACTGAAAATCTTGCATTTACTACATGTGCCAACATAGATTATTAAGCTATTGAAAGTTGTCTGAGACAATTTTATTATTCCTCACTGGTTAAGAATTTAACTCGGTGTTTTTCCTTTTCTTAATTTATTCTAGACAAATTCTATTAAATGAAATCTTACCCTTCAAATCCAATTTTCATTACAATCATATTCAATTAAGCAAAAAATAAACACAAGCTTCCACATGACAATCCTTTAAAAAAATGTGACAAGATTCCAAAATAATATCAAATGCAAATTTAATAAGAGGAGTAGGCTATTCAGCTCATGGAACCTGCTCTGCCATTCATTAAATTGTGACTGATCTGATTATGGCCCCCGACTCCACTTTCTTGCCTTCCCCTATATTCCTAGACTCCTCTGTCAAACAAATATCCATCTAATTCAGGCTTTAATGTACCCAGTAAGCCAGCCTCTACTGCTCTCTTTGGAAAAGAATTTTAAACACAAATAACCCTCTGAATGAACACATTCTCCTCTCCCCCCTTCTCCATAGATTTAAATGGCAGCTCCTTGTTCTAAATCCCAAGAAAGAAAGAAATCTTCTTGCTATCTTCCCTGTCAAGTCACCTCAGAATTTGATTTCTTTCGACAGATCACTTATTTTTCTGAACTCCAAAAAATATAGACTCAACATGCTCAATCCTTTCCATTTCAGCCGCTCAGCACAGGAAAATTTTTTTCTGAACCATTTCCAATCCAAGTATATCCCTCTTCAGGCAAGCAATTCAAAACTGCAATTGTAGCAAGGCTTCCCTAATTTCATCACACTTGTAACAACATCAACAATCCATTTCATAATTATTTCAGATATATACTCCATAACAATCACAAATTATTTGTTATACCTGCATGCTTCATGTTCAGGGATAGCTAAATTCATTTATCTGCAGCATCCTTTTAACTAACAGTCAGTTTTTCTGTTCTTCCTGTCTTAGTGGACAGGTTCACATAGCTACATTCTATGCCGTTTGCCAAAATTCGGCCATTCCTACATATATCCCGACAATCTACATATATTACATTGCAGGCTTTTTGGGGGAATCTTATATTTTTTGGCCGAGTGAGATTTGCATCATGTTTGTTTTTTAAGTCGTGAGTCTTGCAATGAGACCCAGCAAGATTCGTCACCCTGTGACTAAATACACCTCATTAATTGCCTACCCCACCTCCACAGTATCCCTCATGTCCAAATCTATACCCATCTTAACATGCACCCATTCTCAGAAAAACTTGTTACTCAGCAGATATCTGCCAAAAGATCAGCATCCCTTGCACCCGCACAAGCTTGGAGCGGCCACTGTGCACCCAGAAAATCCTAGGTGACCCAGCGTTGCCCCTCACCAGCAGCACAATGGGACCATAAAGCCATACTGCCTGGTGCTGGCCCTCCATCACACATACATCCCCATTCTCTTATCCAGTCCTTAGCTACATCCTGTCTGAAAACCCTATCTCATGCTCTGTTACAGTTTCCCCAAAGCCCAGTGATCATGGGCATCTGAGCATTGTTCAGTAGGAGAACATCAAACACAGGCACGCATTCGGACAAATCCAAACATGAGCCGTTACTGACACCCAGCAATAAGGAAAATAAAGAAACAAATACAGGCTGTAGTTTGCACCCAGAATGCAAACCAAATGCTAGCTGATAGTCCACGATGATTCTCTGCACCCAGCTTATATCGACTGGAACTGGGGGGTCAGTCAGGCCCTCTGTGCCTTGCTCTGCCAGATGCAGCTGGGTTCTGTCATCCCCTAGGAGAGCTCCCTCCGGCTCAACATCTTCAGCCTTCCCCAAGAAGCAGTGCTCCCATTCGTCCAGATCCTCACCATTCATCACTTCACCTTGTTGACTACTCTAACTGTGCAGAACAAAGCATGAAATGATGGTGCAGTGCACACTGTCCAGACTGTACTGGTTTTGTGCCACTCCTTCCCCACACCGCACCAAGCGGTGGAACTGCACCTTCAGCCGATGGTCTTTCCCAACAAGGTCCTGGTTGCAGCATGTGCACCAACTCAGTGCACGTCCCACATTGGCTGAGTGATCAACACATATTCAAAAGGCAGTGTCTGCTGTGCTCTAACCCCTTCCCATCCCAAACTCAAATCATCCATTCCCTTCTCTACATCATTCATTACAGTTCATCGTCGTTCTTACATGAATTATGATACAGTGATGTTCCCTCATACTACAGACTCCCTTGAAGTTCCACAATTGCAAGGAGACTTCTGGTCAGAATTCATCTTTTAAGCTATTGCTGCTAACTTCTGACATGACAATATTTATTTAGTTAACACTAATAGCTTGATAATTTGCCTTTGAGCAGCATTTGAAGCTGAAGCTTGTTCACTCTGCAAACATTGCAAATGAAACATTGGTGGAGTTTGCAAATGGCTGTTTTGTTTCTTGCTCCTTCAATATTTTGACCTCTAGCAGACAAAGTGATAGTGACTCCAACCATCTCCAACCATATTTTAGTTGCACTTCATACCTAAAATAAAGGAAGTGACGGCAGGAAACACAGCTTGCAGCGGGCACTATCTGCACCGGCTCCACCTCGACGTTCCCTTCAAACTTCGCAGTACCCTGGCAGCCCCAATGTGGAGACTCACCACTTTGAATATAACCTCCAAACATCCTCTTTGCTTCCTAAATCTCAACATCACACGTTAACAATGCCCACCATACAGTTCTATGCTTCCCTGCAGAGGCAATGGTGATGGTCACTGCCAATAATCCCTCTCCTATAGCCTACCATGCTCCCAGATGCTAGGATCCCTACTATCCCCAAGACACACTCCTTGCCTCCTTCTTAATGATGGTTCTTCAGATTGCTATGAATATTCAGTAGTACTGATCACAAAAAGGTAACCTTTTCCAACATTTCTCACAAAATATCAGCTTATGCATCCGACAGGGACAGTGTCTTTGTGGTATTACTTCGACTCCAAAAGACAACACAGAAGGAGAGGGCAATTACAAATGTCGTCTGCAAGCCCAGCAAATAAGGAAACCTGCAGCACCTGCTGCACAGCTTCCAGAGACAGAAGTGTCAGCTGAAGATCGTCCAAGGAGATGGAGGAGAATTATGTAGTCCTGTTTTTACAGGCCTTATTATTACTTTCTACAAAAAGATTGCAGGCACAGATTAAGAATGTCCTAGGCCACCAACACCCCACTCAACAAAGCACAAATAAAAATGGGAAAATTCATTCCAGGATTACTTCACAGAAAGCTTACTGATCCATTTGACAAAATTGGATTCATAGCAAGATATTTATGCTATTATATGCAACAATTGCCTTACCTCAAATGATACAATGAAGTCATGAGCATTGGCCTTTTGGGCAGCATCAACCACCTGTTTGGGGAGACAGAGTGTATTACTTTCAGCCAAAGAAACATACACCATTATGTTTACACCAGTATGACATTCATAGGCATCAAAAAGATTTTTCTATTTTGTTAGCAAACTTATTTTAGCCAAGGAAATAAAGTGTGGCCGAAACGGAGGTTGAAAAATGTTAACTAGGCAACCTTTTGTAAGCTTTGAAGTTAATAGTCATGCAATTTAGAAGTTACACCTGCAGAGTTTAACAGCGCTCAAGGGAACTGTGAACAGAAATCAGCAAGTCTAAACATTAATTAAATACAAGAACTGGCAACTCCAGCCCAAAAAAACAAAAGATCTGAAATTATAACAGAAGACAGGTGTTTCCTCTGAAAGATAATGACGTCTCAAAACAGGCAATTATATTTATGTTTTGAAGTAAATATTGAATTAATACAGTCCTTTTGTTTGATTAATGTGCTTCTTGAGCATTGGGATAATGAATGTAAATGTTTGTACCATACAGAAAAATACAATCAAGGAGATGAGTTACATTTTTCCTCGGGTCTAATTCAGAGGGGAAACACCTGGTACTTCAAAATCAGACCACATTTTTACCACTTGCTAACATCAATTGCTATAAAACTCCAACCTACCTGGCATTCTGGGGTAATTCAGTAATCAGGGGTTAAACCATAAGGCACTAGAATTCCTATTCTATCAGCTATAAGGATTGGGCTGGGGAGCTCGCCAATGACAACACAGACTGCCCTGCCAACTGGCCAGTAATAGGATGGAGTCAGGATTTATATTCTTCTGGGTGAGGAAATCCCACCTCAACTCTGCTGGGTTTTGAGGCCAGAGAGTGAGGGGTTTGCTGGGGCTCTTTGAAGTACCCATGGAAGTCCATTAGGGACGACCCCTCACATGTTTGTAAAGAGAATCTTGGCAGTCAGGGCAAGTGGTATGGGCATCTCCCCTGACTGGTTAAATCCAGGAAATAGCATGGGACCCTCAACTTAATACTAGTTGCCTACTTAAGGGCTTCAACTACCCATTGGCAGGTGGGCTGCCTAACAACAGCACATTGCTGGTTTAAGTGCAATGGCAATAAGCTGCCTGTGGGATTGGACAATCCTGAATTCAATCACTTTAGTAGGAGAGTGAAAAAAAAATCACCCTGGCCTCAGTATTTTCAATAATACTGCTTGGCAATAAGTACCACATAGTAAGCTTGCCACTATTATTGTCAATAAACAATCATTAAACCTTTATAAAAATGAATGACCTAGAGTTGCAATAAAATTAACAGTGCAACACCTGTCATCATAATAAACTTAAAGCTAACAGTAACTTCTGGATTGTATGTATGAGGAAGTAAATGTGAAACTCCAGTTGTTACTGTTGTGACAACATGCTTTTCTACAGTGTGCATTTACAACAGCCCTCACCAATACACTTGACATCAAAATTATAGTAATGATATCAACTGGAGTTATTTCCCACCAGATTGTTGCCGAGTATGCTAGAAGCCATCAGGCTGGTGAAATCAGAAGTAAACAAACTCTTAAAAGTGTAGGAAGTGATATTTATTCAAAACACCTGCTCTAACCCTGAAAATATATAAAAGCATACAATTTCATTTCTTCAGAAGTTAGAAGTTAGAGATTTTCAAAATAAAATTAGGAATAAGAAATAATTAGAGAACAGGTAAAATATTAGAATTAATTATTTGAGGCCATCTATTAGCACTTTCTTAAATTCATTATAGTGACTTTGCATTATGTACTCTTGAAGTGAATTTATACCTTCCTTTTTAGGCTCTGCATGTCTCAGTGAGGATTCTTCATTTCGATTACTTGAAGAACCATGTGTTTTTTTGATGTGGTCACACACGGAGTGGATCCTGCTGTACTTGACACTGGATCAAAGTAAATCGCCACTAAGATACCCACAAAAACTCTACAGAGAGCTGCTACTGAGATAAATGACGTGTGGCACCTTCCCTGCTGTCAGCAAAATCTGGGCATTTTAAATGAATTATTAAAGAGTTAACTGATTGTATATTTATTGGCAAGTACAGTTGTATATTGATTATTCAAATTCATTTGTGGTCCTTTGAAGCAACTGCTCTACACTTGATACGTTCTGTTAGCAAACTCAAAACCTTAATTTCCAATGAGGTGAAGAGTCACAGAAAGTAAAACTGTCTTTTCTTCCACATAAGACTCATCTTTAAACCTCTGCTACTTTCAATTCAAAAATGCTGTCTTTTGCATGGTCAGATGGTAAGGTGCTTGAAGCCCACATCAACAATGCATACATTCAGTGGCTTGTACAAAAGCAACTTTCTATCCACAACACACACATGTGGAGATGACAACCTGACAAAACACACAATTCGCTTCCTGTCCATAAGACTTCTGAGTTAACAGCGGAAAGGACACCAGTAGATGGAAAGAGAGGAGGGCCAGTGTAAAATGACCTAGCAAAGTCCCTACATTTAGGGATGACTTTCAGGAGTAAGGGCTAGAGTGTGAGGAATTGCAATGGATCACAACCAGGGCAGTATCTCTCTGTCAATTGTTCAGCTCAAAACAGGAGGGTCCAAGTCAATAGTCATGTGACAATTACCCTCACTATTTACAAAATCAAGCAAAATTTGCTGAATGGTCCAAGAAGCTCCCAAATATAAAGCAGTGTTACGAATTCAGGTTCTCAACACTTCTTCATTGCTAATTTAACTGGTCCCATAAATGGTCATTTCCTTCTTTTTGTGATGTGCATAAGTAGTTTAACATAGTGATGCTTACATAGGATTATTTTTGAGATGGTAAATACACAAAAATGCAACCAGTAATATTAATGTCAAGAGCAAGAAACAGCAAATATTAAATCAAGGCGTAGAGCTGGATGAACATAGCAGGCCAAGCAGCATCAGACGAGCAGAAGGGCTGACGTTTCGGGCCTAGACCCTTCTTCAGAAATGGGTCTAGGCCCAAATAGTCAGCATTCCTGCTCCTCTGACACTGCTTGGCCTGCTGTGTTCATCCAGCTCCACATCTTGTTGTCTTGGATTCTCCAGCATCTGCAGTTCCTACCATCTCTGAAATATTAAATCAAGACCATATATAGCATAATTTATACCTTTTAAAACGACAAGCTCAGCATTGGAATCACAAAGCTTTATATATTAGAGTATTAAATCCCTCAACCAAGGGCAAAACTGAACCTTTTATTTCACAAGTTAATCAGCATTTGAATAAAACTCCACTAATCTTATTTCAAACTCTCGCTTTAATCTGGTAGGTTTCAACGGCTTTCTTTGAAGTTGTATTTCAAGACAATATCTCATGCTTAGTTACAGTTGTTAGTATCCCTGTACTTGAGTACACAAGGCAATAAAATCGAAGTCTAACTATAAACACCCAAATGACAAACACAATTATGTATTCACCAGTATTAATCCTTTTTTAAACATTTGTGCCAAATACAATGATACACAGATGTGAACCATTACTTGCACAAAGGTTGTGAATTACAACAAGTAAACAAACAGATTTGATCCATAAGTAGATTAAATGAACAATTAAAACCACCAGTTTATAACCAAAATGTTTAGGCAGAACACAGCTAAATCAGAAAGAAGGCTTTAGGTTTCAATTCTATAGGACTGTGGAAACTTGACGTACAGGTAATAAACTGGAAACAGATTGGAACAGCCTTCCTGAAAACGAGTGGGACAAATTTTGAAACTGTTGAGGGAAAGCAAACATCATACAAACATTATGAAAAGAGAGCAATTTTATCCCGCTGTATGCCAAAGGTTAGCCTGTACACATTCATTTGTTTCTATCCATTCCTGGGAGGCGAGCATTTGCTACCCATCGCTAACTGCACTCATTAAGGACTGTCAACAGACTGCAAGGCTGTGGGCATATGTATTTTGCATCAACTTTGCCAATTGACTGTTCCTCTTTTTAGGGAAGTATTGTGAATCCCCTGCAATATTTCAAGCATTAAGGTTGCAACTTCAAGGATTTCAAGAGTAGTGGAAGTGCCAAAAGAGCATAATCAGTTGTGTTGGGGCAGATCTTAATTAAAAGTAATGGTGAGATATTAGCAACATGCAAATTTGCCTGTACATTGATAGGATTACAAGATGCACTATGAATTTGAATGCCTGGACCTTGCAAAGTTGCTATAATCTACTCTGCTATTTCGTTTTGCACAAATATATCTTTAAATATATCCTTTGCACCTCTGTTAGTTTGAAGATCTTGCTGAATATAAAATTAATTGCCCATTAAACTCTTTATAAATAGTTAAAACGGTAATTAAGAGTTTGCTGTGCTAATTGTTCACTGAATTTCAAATCTTTCTGCCCCAGAAAAGGAACAATTTAAACAATTCACTCTCATATCTGCATGAGTCAAAATCTTAAGCATGCTTTTACGTGATCTCCTAACTTCATTTTACCTTTTCTATCCTAATTTGACCGCCTCCTCCTTAATCCTTAATTTTCATTGGTCAAGGAAACAGCCCATGAATGCTCCTTTCAGCACCAAAAGCCTAAGGTGAAAATGTCTGATGAATACACCACAAGATGCTCTGATCCAGCATGATTTATCCCAGTTTGTTTATATTTCATTTATCTTTTCTGATATTTGGCAAAGCATTTAATAGTATTCTCTAAAGGCAATATATTATAATTTTTGCTAAGTCTAAAAATGCAAGACTAATCTGATAAGTCTGGGCTCTGACATTGTGTTAGAGTCATAGAGTCACACAGCATGGAAACAGACCCCTTACTCCAACCAGTCCATGCTGACCATGTTCTCAAACTCAACCAGGCCCATTTTCCTGCATTTGGCCATATCCTTTCAAACTGTTCCTATTCATGCACTTATCCAAATGCCTTTCAAATATTGCAATTGTACCCACATTCATTTCCTCAGGAAGTTCATTCCATTATGTGAACTACCTTCTGTGTAAAAAATTTGCCTCTCATGTCCCTCTCCTCTCACCTTAAAAATGTGCCTTTTAGTCTTGAAATCCCCCATCCTAGGAAAAATCCCCCATCCTACCATTAATTCTATCTACACCACTCATTATTTCATAAACTTGGCTTTACATTAAAAATTATATTTCGTAGCTGTGTATTATTTTCACTCTCTCTTCATTTTTCCATCACCCAGAAAACTGAATGTATGTCCCAGCTCAATAAGAATCTTTTTTCAAACATCTTGCAGAAAGCAAGAACCTCACATGTCTGGGAAATTAACTTTTGTCCCTCACGTGAACAAGACTTGCACTAAATTTTTTTTTTAAATCGCCAAATTATTTTAGATAACACAGTGAGAAAAGGTATTTTAATGATTAGAAGTGAGATTCTTGGCTCTTTCAGAAAGATAATAGAAGTTTTAGAAAAATGTACAGCAATATTTGCACAGATATTCTCTGTACCTACTGGGGAAGAAAATGATATTTACTATCTATAGCTGTATTTCAAGATGAACTGCCTGATTGAGATGGCAAGTTTATCCTCCAAGTTTAGATGATCACCACCAACTTAGTAATTTTTTTTGCCGCTTGAATAATGTTTAGCAGTATTAGTCCTTAAAATTGTGCAAAACAAGGAATTGCCAACGGAACCACAAAACACTTCTTATAATTATGTACAAATCTTCTCAGTGCAAATGGAAAAGAAATATGCTACTAAATGGGAAATAGTCCACCCAAAAAAATCCTACTCTACATCTTCTCTTGAAACATGAATAAATAAATGTGAAATGAGCTTTTGAAGTGAAATAAGCGCTTTAAAACGTCGTTGACAGTGTAGAGGGCTGTTGTAGGCTGCAGCGGGACATTGACAGGATGCAGAGATGGGCTGAGAGGTGGCAGATGGAGTTCAACCTGGATAAATGCGAGGTGATGCATTTTGGAAGGTCGAATTTGAAAGCTGAGTACAGGATTAAGGATAGGATTCTTGGCAGCGTGGAGGAACAGAGGGATCTTGGTGTGCAGATACATAGATCCCTTAAAATGGCCACCCAAGTGGACAGGGTTGTTAAGAAAGCATATGGTGTTTTGGCTTTCATTAACAGGGGGATTGAGTTTAAGAGTCGTGAGATCTTGTTGCAGCTCTATAAAACTTTGGTTAGACCGCACTTGGAATACTGCGTCCAGTTCTGGGCGCCCTATTATAGGAAAGATGTGGATGCTTTGGAGAGGGTTCAGAGGAGGTTTACCAGGATGCTGCCTGGACTGGAGGGCTTATCTTATGAAGAGAGGTTGACTGAGCTCGGTCTCTTTTCATTGGAGAAAAGGAGGAGGAGAGGGGACCTAATTGAGGTATACAAGATAATGAGAGGCATAGATAGAGTCGATAGCCAGAGACTATTTCCCAGGGCAGAAATGGCTAGCACGAGGGGTCATAGTTTTAAGCTGGTTGGTGGAAAGTATAGAGGGGATGTCAGAGGCAGGTTCTTTACGCAGAGAGTTGTGAGAGCATGGAATGCGTTGCCAGCAGCAGTTGTGGAAGCAAGGTCATTGGGGTCATTTAAGAGACTGCTGGACATGCATATGGTCACAGAAATTTGAGGGTGCATCCATGAGGATCAATGGTCGGCACAACATTGTGGGCTGAAGGGCCTGTTCTGTGCTGTACTGTTCTATGTTCTATGTTCTATGTTCTAAAACACAGAACCCAAAACGTGCAGTTGATTTGCCCTTGCTGCAAGGCTATGCTGGATGGGACAATGAGAATTTCAGGAGCATTTGCACATGGCAGGAGATTACATATTTTAACGAGTGGCAGGGTTTAATTTGCTCGAATCAAAGCCTGCCCTTTCCCAGCACCACAATCATACAACTGATTGGTCTTAGTATTTTCTCTTAAGATATTGAACAAGGTTAGAAAGTTTGTGACCAGATAAAGCAGAAAATGAGTCAGACAATAAGCATCCTAAAGTGTAAATGCACAGTATCAGAAAGTGAATCCTGAGTTAGCCTGTCTGGTTCAGGTAGGCTTTTGTTGAGGTTAAAATACTTTAAGAAAATCGATTTTGAAGTTGTAGTATGTCACAGATTGTAAACGTCTAGGTCAGTTAAAATACACTCACATTGACATAAAGAACTAATATTTGTTTAGATGCCTTTTAAATGTTGTATTTACACTCGCCTCCACCACTTCCTCTGGAGGTTTGTTCCATACACGTACCAGCCACTGGGTGAAAATGTTACTACTTATCTCCTTTCTAAATCATACCCCTCTCACTTTAAACCTATGTCCTTTACTTTTGGAATCCACCCCCCTAGGAAAATGACCTAAGCTATTCACCCCAAATGTGCCCCTCACGAATTCATAAACCTGTATAAAGTCAGCCTCAGTCTCCGACACCCCAGGGAAAAAAGCCAATGCCTTTTCAGCCTCTCCCTATAGCTCAAACCCTCCAGTCTCAGCAATATCCATATAAATATTTTCTGCACCCTCTCAAGTTTAACAACATCTTTCTTTTTAAGCACAAATTCTGTTGTGAAACAATAACAATCTAAAGTGCTAGAATTGATTATCAGCATGGTAGGTTTCATGGAAAATCATAATAAGATTAGACAGAATCAATATGGATTCATGGAAAAGAAATCATGTTGACAAAACTTTTAGAGTTTTGAGAGTGCAGCTAAAACATTAAATAAAAATGGATGTGGCATATTTGATATGGTGCCACATTACAGGTTGTGACTTAAGATTAAGGCTGACAGGATTACAGCTACTAAGTTATCTTGTATGATACTAGGACTTTAAGAGATGTATTTTGTCTTAGTTTTTTTTAAATGGAGACCAGTTGAAACAGAGCCACAGAGCATCCTTTTCCAAGTCAATAACGTAAACAACTTGAGGCCTTGGATTTTTTTTGTGACGTCCTAACAACAGAAGGGATGGGGTCAAGCTCCCACAGAACTAGGATTTTAGTTTAACTTTCAACAGTTGCTGGTGTCTTGAAGTTGGATGTGGAAGCTCTCATTCCTTTCTTTTACAGCTCAAAGCTTAAGTTCTTTTCCTGCTGCTAGGTATGCATGTTGGACAATCTATTTTACTGAATATGCCTTTGCCAAAGGTGTGCTTGTGGGATGTTACTATATTGAAACAGTTGCTGTTTAGTAGTTAAATAATCTATTATTGTTAATTTTTCCAACAGATCAGTCATTCCAATTCTTCTTTCTTTTGTTTGCATTTTAACTACAGTGCAAGAATAAGGTGTGTATTGCTATACAGAACTCCATGCCTTACACATGGAAAGGTGTCATACACTCTTCTACTTCCCTCCTTGAACAAAAGAAATACATAAATGTGCCAAGTTTTTGGACAGCAAATTAGAGTCCTCAAAACTAGGTAGTAATATCCATTCCAATCCTGAGAATAACACTGCTGCCTTCCTGTTATTTTTCCACCCTATCAACTTTATTCAGCAAGTTCAGTACAGATTGTTGTATGGGAAGTACTAGCTCACTATGCTATGAGTTGCTGCAACCACCTTTTTAAAAATAGGCAACTACAGGGCCTGTTACATCTAGTATGGTAGAGGAAAATCACTTCCTATTCTAACTATAGGAGTCTCTTGTAGTTTATTGCACATTTAACAACAAACCTACAGTTATATTGATGTGATTCATATTATTACAGAGACTTGGAGTAGGACCGGATGCTAGTTCACACTGCTTTGAGATTCTGAACTGTTCCATCGACATGGCATCATCATAGTTGTTGGTGCTTATGGCATGCCTCAGTACTAATCCTTTCAGACCTATATACAGCGTACACTGGGGGCTAGATCCCCATATTGAAGGAGGGAATCAGGAGATGGGGCCAACACAGTTGTCAGGCTCTACCTCAAGTCTGCAGGCTGGCAGAGTCCAGAGTGGAATGGTTAACAGGCTCAACAGTATTTATAAGTTATCTTAGCGTAATTCAGTTAACTACAGATTTATAAACACTTGAGCCTTCTGACCACTTTGAACCATGTGCTTCCCCTTCAATCACCTAACCAGTAAAAGAACAGAACTCAAGCTCATTATAACAGTTGGAAGCCATTAAATAACTCAAACTCCAAATAAACAAAAAGATGATTCAATTACCTGTGTAAAATGATATGACAGCTGAATGCAGTGAAGACCCCAGAAAACTCCCCAAGCAAGGAGTCTTCAGAAGTGTTATCTTTGGATCAACATGCCTTGTAATTTTCTTTATCGCTGCACAAACTTGTCAAGTCAATGTGCAGCAGTAGATTCGAGGGGAAGATGCTTGCAGAAATAGAATTAATTGGGGAGGTGATCGCCTATTGGTATTGTCTCTGGATTATTAATTAAGACACCCAGGTAATGTTTTGGGGACTTGCATCTGAATCCTGCCATGGCAGATCATGGAATTCAAATTTAATAAATTTCTGGAATTAAAAAAGTCTACTAACTCCATAAATCCACTGTCAATTGTCAGAAACCCCCATCTGGTTCACTATGTCCTCTAGGGAAGGAAACGGCCATCCTTATCTGGTCTGGCCTACATGTGATTTCAAACCCATAACAATGTAGTTGACCCTCAACTGCCCTCTGGGCAATTACGGATAGGCTACAAATGCCGGCCAAGCCAGCAATGCCCTCATCCCTTTGGACGAATAAAGAAAACCTATTCATTCATTGGCATGCCAATTAATGTACGTGGAGCTTCGCAGTGGCTGTGCAGCCAAGAGGAAATGTTGATCTGGATGGAAAATTTCAAAACAATAGAGAAAAACTTTAATGCAACTTTAAATAACATTGCATCCACGTCACATTACCCATTCAATAGTGTGAAATGTAGTTGAGCAATACACCTTATATTAAAATACAATCAGAACCATATCGTTTAACAGTTGATTATAAGCATAATTAAATTAGCCAAAGCAACTATCGTTAGATGTGTTAGTCCTTTTTTAAAAAAAGGCAGTCACACATTTGGCTTGAAAGCTAAGACGCTTCAAAAAATTATATGAAATAGCCTTACAACCCATAGTTACCTTCTTGTACAAATAGAAGAAAAAATAATTCTTGTAAAAGGGAGTCAGAGTTGGAAAATACATCGTAAGTGTATCAGAAAATCAAATGGTCAACTCTTTTTTGAAGTGTAGGCTCTCATCCCAAATATCATTATCTCCAATTGACAAGTTTAATTTTAACATTTGCTTTTTGATTTAAATTGGCAAAGATAGTTTCAAGCAAGTGCAACTTAGAATTACATGCTCCCACTCCTTCACTTGTTCTGTTCTTAAACTTGGCGTGTTGTAGAGCTGAGCCTATCTAAACAGTTACATCATCATTGTACAGGACTGTAGTAACATCTGAAACAAGTGAAATGAGAATGATGTAAAAAGGTATTGTAAGGGTTGTGGCAAGAGGAGGAGCTCTTTCCAGCTACAGATACAGGAAAGAGTGAGTCCCAAGGGATCATGGAGTTAAACTTGTGGCTTAAAGATTGACGTAGGAGGAATAGGTTTCAGTTCATGGGGCACTGGCACCAGCACTGATTAGAAGGAATCTTTCCAGTTACTTGGGCTTCACTGAAATCACGCTAGGACCAGGGTCCTGGCAAACTGAATAACTCAGGCTGCAGCGAGGGTTTTAAACTTATTGGGGCGGAGGGGGAGAAAGGTTTGGGAGGAGAGGAACACAAGCTTGCGAATCAAAATGATGTGGTGGCACTGCAGGGCAACTATTTTGACAATCATATCTGAGTGAGACAGGAAGAAACAGAGAATTAAAACAAAATAAAAATCGCCATTAGGGTCAAAGGGGAACAAAAGATAATAAGGCAAAATTAATGGCTCGTCCCTTGACTGCACACAGTATTCAGTACAAATGATATAAATTCAAGGCACAGCGGGTGGTCAATGAGCATGATCTTATAGGAATTATAAAGACCGGTGACGAGATCAAAGCTGGGAACTGAAGATTAAGGGGTATGTGACTTTTCAAAAGGATAGGGAGGAAGTGAAAAATGGCAAGATAGCTTTCTTAGTAGAAAATGGGATTAGTATACTAGTAAATGATCTTGGTTCGGATAATGCAGAATCCATACGGGCAGAGGTAAGAAGAAACAAGGAGAATACGACACTGGTGGGTAATATACAAGCATAGAGTAAATCAGAAGATAATGAAAGCATCTTAAAAAAAAGTACTATATCAATGATGGGTAACTTCAATCTTCATATATATTGGGAAAATCAGATTGGCAGAGGTAGCCACAAGCAAGAATTCAGAGAGTACAATGCAGGTTAGCTTCCTAGAACAGTATTTTGTTCCCAGCCGCGGATCAGGCTATTCTGGATTTTAAGGTGCAGTGAGGCAGTTTTAATAAATGATCCCAGCATGAATGATAACAGTGCTACATATAGTAAAATTTAGCATTTAGTTTGAGAGTGAAAAAGCAACTGTGCTAATCTTAAATAAGGATAATTACACAGAATTTAAGAAAAAAAGATGCCCAGAAGCATCTAACATCAATATCTCTGTCCCTTTGCTCTGAAAAGCTGCCCTCTCTAACTTTGCCAAAGGAACAGGGAAAACGAAAACCAGAATTTTTATATGGACAGAGAATGGATTTTGAATTCTAAATGGAGGTGGTGCATGAGGTCCTGACAGAGTTCCAATTGTAGCAGATTGAGGAAATTGACCTGGAAGTTAAATTCTGCTAAACATATTCTTCTATGCCTTGGACCCTCCAAAATTATGCAAGCAAATCAGAGAATTCAGAGGGTCCCAATGCAGTGGATTAAATAGTTACCCAGGAAAAATAAGCTATCAAGTATCTACCTCTTGAGACAACTGTTCAACTGACCCTCAAAATTACTTTACACATCTCCTGGAACGTGACCCAAAACTCTGTCTTCTCCACCAGGACAAAAGAGTTTCCACCATCAGCCTGAAACCCACCACCATACCATATTTACCCGACATATGTAACTTTTCACAGGAGCTGTGAAACTGACTGCCTGTGATGTTCAATCTTAAAATTAGAGAATACTGATTGCAGTGGAAAAGGGGGCATGGTTTACCTTCAAGATTGCTCTGTGGCTTGAAGGATCTGTCAAAATGGAAGTATGGCTCTGCATTTCTGAAGGAATGCACATTAGAGTCTTTTGTCAGAAATGTAGAGTTCTATTGTTTTGTAAAACAAGATCAGCCATTTGACAACCTACATGAAATTGCCAATCCTTGGATAATGTGGCATTACATTCTGAGTTGCTGAAAGGGAGAATACTAAAATCCACAAGAAAAGGAAGCACCACAGATCCAACCAAGCAAACAGTGAACTAAAGACAGATCATCACTGCACAAATAGGGATGTGTGGAGGGACCATTGACAAAAGGAGGGCAACCATGGAACTAAACCATCGAGTGTGTGATTCTGGACTGGAATACAGAATGGCGTTTCCTCCAACTATTACTTTCCTCACTCTTCACTCAATGTGTGTATGTTTGTCTGTTTGTGTGTGTGGCAAAGAAAGAGTGAGCTGTCACACAGGTAAAGTTTAAGTTAAACAAATGAGAAATCCTAATCTTTTGCCGTTCTTATTTGAGACATATGGTTATAGATCAACAATTCATTGGTCAATATTTTACTATTGGTTATATACTGTTTTCTAATATGAAAGCTATTTTCTTGTTAATGAAAAAAACTGATGTGCATATTCTTTGAACCTGAATGAGACATTTATGTAGAATTGGGCAATTTGGTAGTTGAATCAAATATTCACATTTGTAACCAATATGGAAATGATGGGGTCTCATTTTATTCTTAGTAAGTATGGATGTCATGGTTAGAACCTGATAATGCATTCGGCAATCAGCCAATGCCCTGTGGCACCTCATTCTCAATGGCACTGCTCTTTACATGGAGGAAGCCAAAGGACCTTGCCGTGACTTGGAGAGCAGTCAGAATTGGGACACAGCCCTCTATCTATTGATCAAGTCTGTGCATAGACTTGGGTATTTCTGGCAAATGTTATCTTGCATGCCTCCCCATATTTATCAAGTCTCTTACAGGTGAGAACAGAGGTGCACCCCTGTATGGGGCTCAGCATGGGCCTGTTGTTTCCAGCAGTCCTTGGGATCAGGAGCCTCAGCTGTCATATCATCCATGAGCTGCAGGTATGTATCTCATCAGACAGCGCCTCGCAACCTAATCTAGAATGTGCATTCTTTGTAGACAGTACAAGGAAATTAGGTTTTGGCTCCAGGTCTATGGTACTTCAGGGTAAAGCTGGAGCTAAGGAATGGCTGCCTCCGTCTCATGGTCTTGTTGTGAGAACCTACAGTGGAGAACACAAACATTTAGCTGTTACCTACAATTCCTTTCCTCGCTTACAATTTAGGCATTACTCATTTATGTCCATTTGTCAACACAACATTGGAGGCATCCTCACTTGGCTGAGATGAAACTCCACCCTCCTCATATGAGCACTCATGTTCTCCCCAAACAATAATAAAACAACACCAAAATGCTGGCTAGCCAGTGACATCAACATCCCACCAGTGAATAGTTGAAAAATAAATTCTAAGGCCTTTCCCCATTTGAGGGCAGGACCCTAAAAACATACCTCTAGTCTTCGCACATTCCCTTTGGTTTGGAGCCTGTTTCTTTCCACAGGCAAACAGACAGAAGAACTGAGTATGATCTCAATGGGCCCATAACTGCTCAATAAGCATGCATGCCGGTGACCTCACACCGTCCAGTACACTTTGCAGCAAATGTGGTACATATATAAACACTGTCCTGCAACTGGTACAACTTTCAATCTATGAAGTGGCTTTCATTTAGCTCAAATATTCCATCTGTTGCTAAAGCCTACAGCCCAAAGTCCTGTCTGACATTCTTCTCCACTGTCTCAATTAATTCACTGATACCCTTGAGTGCTAGGTTGCAGTGAAGTCAAAGTGCCATTCATCTTTTCAAAATACAGTTCATTTGTCCTTCCTCTGCACTGGACAGAGGTTCTGGTATGGATCCCAAGGCCACTAACCTATGCTACAAACTCCAACCAGGCCCTTGTTCAGGTCAAAGGTTATACTGCTGTCAAACCTGGGAAAAACTTCTGCCATTCCCAGGCAAGCTGGAGGGTAACTTGCACTGAAGCATTGATGTACCATCTTCTTCTCCACGTCATGGTTGATGATGGGAGAAACAGTGGATTTTCATGGTGGTCAATAGGGCCAACACCTCCAAAACAACTGTCAGATTGATGCTCCTAGATTGCACCTCTCCAGTTATCTTTTAAATACACCTTTGACGGTAAATGGCAGTGGCATCCATTTTCATACTGCTCTTGATCCAAGATATATTGCATGCCTCAACCCTGAAGAACTAGTTGATTGTCTGTTCCATGATCGGCTAGATGTCCAACCTACAAGAAAATGTTGCATAATTCCAGTCGCAATACTGAAACGCTTAATAACAGTGCAAGTACATGCTCTGAAAGGGAAATTTCACCTAAAAATGACATTTTAATGTGAAATGAACTCTCAAGTAATCCCAATACATTGCAGAGTTGAGTCATATAATGGAGAAGATTGTTGGAAATGACAAATATCTGATTTGGAAAAGAAAGGTGGGAGGCAAAACAGTTTTACAAGTTTCATTGTAGCAGCAACCAATCTGTCATTCATAGCTTGCCAATTGGTTGACAGGCACGTGACACTGAAGCACTGCTGAATTACCATGGGCCATAACGAGGACCAACTTCTCTAAGACGGTCCTTAACTTATTAGAAAGTCATACTGTGAAACACAAGGAGCATTGTCTGCCAAAATCCCAGCTGCATAAAGAGGAATCTGAACAGTCACAAAACCCTTATACTAATAATACAACTGTTGACAGTATCTCAGCATTAAAGGAGCATTCATACTCATGCATATTGGAAATTTAGATCCAGATATAGAAAGGAATTTGAAAGGCAAACAATACAAATACAGGATGTAGACTTGTCATTATGCAGTACTCAATAAAATATTGGCTATGCAAGTTTAAGACTAGGCTACAGAGAAAATACAAAGACGTTTTCACTGTTCTATTAAGCATCCTTCAAGCATATTTCTGCAGAATTTCTGTGGAATCTTTACATCTTTCTCCTTCATTCCTCTGAGCAACTTCTCTTAATCTTTTCTGATAGAAGACTTATCAGTTGTTCCTTTTTCTCAATTTGATTCATTTTATTACAAAGGACAGAACAATGTTAATAAATGTCAATTCATCAGGAATCTGCCCAATACACTGCCCTTCAGGGGGTGTGCCAATATAAAATGAGTTTTGTAATTTCAGTAAAGGCTGTTTTCAACGTGATCTGCATTTTGTTTACCCATTATTTGAGAATATTTTTCCTACTTATTCATGTGTATTTTTAATTTGAAACAGCCACTTCTTGCATTTATGATAACAGTTTGAATTTGTGCACCTGACTCCAATTAACTACTTTTTTAAAAAGTTACAGTTTTTGCTAAAACATACCGTTTTGATTGCCTATGATTTACAAGTGACTGGCCAATGAAATTAGCCAAGCTAACCAGTCACACTTTCAACTGTCTTTTTGAAAATATACCTTGATTTTTGTACTGCAGCATACTTCATCCCTGTATTCTTACATGTGTAATCCTGACAAGCTTATACCTGAAAACACAAGTGATGCTCAAGAAAAAGTGAAAATGCGGAAAGGTGTTGATAGAATAGGTCACAACATATTTAAAGAAGTACAAAGCTAAATACCATAAAAAAGTCAAATTGCAAAGTTAAAAAGTTAAAGTAGCCTAATTATCCTAACACACATTCGTCTCAAAAAAGATCATATTTCCTTTCAAGTTTTCCTTACACTTGGTATTCCTTCACTAATAATGAATCTCTACCAAAACTGTTCTACAATCAACAGGGCAATTAACCACAAATCTTATCTGCCATGTGTCAGAAGGTATGGTTGCTCAGTGCAACCAAATACAATACAATTCAGCACAGAAACAGGCTCTTTGGCATACCAAACCTGTGCCAATTCCCAATCCTCACTTGTACCAGCTACTCATGGCCCTTGTGTGGTTTCTATCCCTCTATTTGCCCCACGTCTCTAAAATTATGTGCCGATCAAAATACGTGTTAAATATTGCTAATGTGCCTGCTTCCACTATCTCCACTGCCAGTGCATTCCAGGCACCCACCACCCTCTGTGTGAAAAATTTTCCCTGCACTTCTCCCCTAAATTTCCCCCTCTCATCTGGAACCTGTGCCCTCCTGTAGTTGATCTCTCCACACGGAGAAAAAGCTGCTGACTATCCACTCTATGTCTCATAACTTTGTAGACCTTTATTAGGGCACCCCTCAGCCTCCGTCTCTGTCTTTACAGTAAATGCAATCTGATTCCCTCCAACCTCTCCTTATAATTAAAACACTCCAGAACAATCAACATCTTGGTACACCCTGTCCAGACCTTCTCCAAAGCATCCATGTCCTTCTGACTGTGGTGGCCAGAACTGCACGCAATATTATAAATATGGCCTGTCTGAAGTTGGGTACTGCTGTAATATAACTTGCCAATTCAACTGCCTGATGAAGGTTAGCACACTATATGCCCTCTTGACCACCTTATCAAACTCTGTTGTCAGTATCAAGGATCAGTGGACCTATACACTCAGATGCCTCTATGTCAATGCTGCTAAGGATTCTGTTTCTTATTGTGTAACTCGCAGCTGAATTTGATCTTTTGAAGTGCATCACCTCTCATTTTTCTGGATTAAATTCCATCTGCCATTTCTCTGCCCAAATCTGTGATCTATACTCGGTTGTATCTTTTGACAATCTTTCTCACTGTCTGCAATTTGCCAATTTTGGTGTCACCCACAAAGTTACTGAACAGACCACCTACGTTTTCTTCCAAATCATTTCTATATATTACAAACCAAGATTCCAGCAATGATCCTGGAAGAACACTATCAGTTACTAATCTCCATTCTGAAAAGCACCCTTTCACCACTACTTTCTATCATCTATGACCAAGCTAGTTTTTTTTAATCCATCCAGTCAGCTCACCCAAATCCCATGAGACTCACCTTTTGTACCAGCCTGCCACGAGATACCTAATCAATGGCCTTAATAAAGTCCATGTCAATAACATCCAGAGTCCTTCCCTCATCAATCATTCTTGCCAACTCTTCAAAAAAAAACTCAATCAAGTTGGTGGGACATGATCTTCCCTATACAAATCGATGCTGCCTGTCATAAACAGGTCCAATTGCTTCTAAATGCAAATAAATCCTGTCTCTCAGTGTCTTCTCCACCAGCTTCCCAACCACTGACGTCAGGCTCACTAAGCTGTAATTACTTGAATTATCCAAGTTTCCTTTCTTTAGCAACATACCATTGACCATTCTCCAGTCCACTGGAATCTCACCTTAGGCCTAAGATATCTGTAAGGCCCACAACTATTTCCTCCCTTGCCTACCATAGCATCCTGGGATAGACTGCTTCTGGCCCTGGGGACTTGTCTACCTTAATGTATTGCAAAACATCCAACACTTCCTCCTTCATTATGTTAACCTGCCTGTGATTATTCACACACCTTTCCCCAACCTCAACATCCCTTATATCCCTTTCTTTGGGGAATATCAATGCAAGGTATTCATTCAGGATTTCATCCACTTTCTCTGGCTCCAGGCATAACCCTATTCCTTTATCCTTGAGAAGGCTTATTCTTTCCCTAGCTACCCTCTTGCTCCTAATATATGTATAGAATGCCTTGTAATTCTCCTTAACCCTGCTGGTCAAGAACAAAGAAGTGTTAGGGATGTGCAGGCACTTGCACAATTCTTTTAAACCAAATAAGAGGCAATGTAGCAGAAATACTATAATATTTCCAGCAACAGAAGAAAAATCTTGGTTTCAAAACAAAAGCGTTCAGCACTTTTGGTTAGCTGTCTATAATTTCAGCTCAAGTTTAAAGGTGTACTCTGCCATTCTTTCCAGATGTTGAAGTGACATCTAGGAATAAACAAGTGTCAATTATTTTCACATTTAAAAGTGCGTAGATTCTAATCAGATTATTTTAAAAACAAAGTGTCTGGAAACAATTGTACAAGCAGAAAGGCTTTGGAAAACAAAAGTAATTTCATAAATGGTAACATATACTTTAGCTAATTAGGTACTAATTTCAAAGATAAAATGGGAACACTAACAAAGATTACAGAATTCTAACTGTTACAGGAAACTATTTACATGATACACTCAGGAAGAACGAGACTAATCTGGCAAGATTTAGACTCATTCATTACTATTATGGGTAATGTTTGAACACATTTTGAACTACATTCAGCTCCAAAATTCTTCAACACTACAGGATGCAATTTGTTCATGTGAACTGAACAGACACTGCCCAAATCCTTGCAAATGGCATAAATTGAAGACGTCATTCCAAAAATGTACTAGCTATACGCTAAATAAATCTTCCAAGTGACAGGACAATACATTAACTCAGCACTATTCAGATCACCATTTTCAAATCTTTTTAGAATAAAATATCCTACTCAACAGGTTATTCTTGTTTGATCCTGAGAAAGAACAGACACCATAAGAAGCACTGAGGATGTTGTTCTGTAACTATCATTACGGATATATAAAGTTAAATTTCAAAGACAAAGTCTTGGAAAATTTAACAGAAAGTCTGAACTTTTTTTTTTAATAGTATGTGTATTTCAATGTTATTTCATCAACTTTCAAGACAGACCATGTCAATGCTTGTCAGGTCATTCCTTCATGTGAATCAATGAACAATTGATTAGCAAAAGAAATCTTTACATTCTTGCATCATACTGAAATGATACAAGCATCAAAAAAAAATTCCTCAACACTGTGAACCATGATATGAACTTAGATAACAATCACATCTTTCATCTATTCTTCCAGTAACATCTTAAGAACATTCATAAACAACTCATACCAATGAAACGGAATTTAATAATAAATGTAACATATTCCATACTTTGATTTTAAAATAAATTGATTCTCAGTGATATGGAATTCACTGGTACTTTACTGTCCGTTTCTTTGAGAAAATGACAGTGAACTTGCATTTCAAATTACTGCACTTCCCATTACATTGATTCAGCGCAACGAAGGAACAACATTTTGGATGAAATTTTTTGGGTCCACCTGGAACTTTTGGAAAGAATAGGCAAAATTTGTGTTTAATAACAGCAGGCTAAATGTTTGGTGTTAAGCTCTCAAATGTTTCAGGAGAGTTGGGGTTCGTAACTGTGATAGGCAGGAACCTGTTTCACATCAATTATATGGCATCAATACCCCAGGTCATTGGAATGGTTTCACTATTTTGGCTTCTTCAAAAAACAAATTTTTTTGCAAGAATGCAGAGTGGTGGGGTTGGAGCATCTCCATAATGATCAGCTCATGAGACGTCTGTCATACAGAGTCTGTAAACATTTAACAACAAGAAGCCAGTGTGAAGGGTAAAACCTGACCAGGCCAATAAGCCTGCTCATGAGAAATAGCCATATTGGCTGACACCAGAAAAACTGACAGGGCAGGAAAGCAAGGTTAAAAAAAAGTGAGCTGAACTCAAAAGGCCAACTTTGGTGGTTGTGTCCTTGCCCACGCAAATCTCGGTGAAAGGCTCTCGGGTGTGTAGCTTCTCCCAGTTTAGTTGGGAGCCAGGAGTTGGAGTCCAGATTGTCCTTGCAGGTGACTGAACTTTCTACCTACCCACCATGACAATTTGGCATTTCACCTGATCGTGAATATTCAAAGAGCTGAGAAGAATGTAATCACATAGCATAATTTTTCCTGCCTGTGAGCAGAAGTCCCTTCTGTTTATCTGCCTGGTGGGGGGGGGGGGGGGGGGGGGGGGGGGAAGAGAGAGAAGAATCAGGCTGCATTTTTCTCAAGTGATATTTTCTCACCTTCAGTTAAGAAAGCTGAAAACTATGGGTTCACAGTCTATGCTCTGGTGATGTGCGTTTGAGGAACTGACTTAAAAACAACCTGCTAATAATTAATAATTGGCTCTGAGAAGCGAAGAATTGTTGTAAACCATACAATAATTATAAATATGCTGACAGATAAAACATGGAACTTGACTTAGAATTAAGTCCTAGCAACTGAGCACTGAAAACAAAACCAAACTACATATAACTTGAAGCAGAAAATTAACTTGTAAAATCTTAAGCATCAAAATAACTCTAGCCTGTAATGTTTAATCAAAACATGATTCTACCAATCAAAAGCAAACCTAAAATATTCTCATGGTTTGGACACTTTTTAAAACAATCATCTTTGGGTACAGACCCAGCAACAATGCAGAGATGTGCGATTAAACACCATCTCTGAAACTCGTGTTTCGGCAGGGTAATGGAAAATGTGTGGCCCACTGTTCCCATCTTGCTGTACAGCATCAAAATTAGTGATTTGCCCATTCCATACACATTGAGGTGAAACATTCTGGTTTCCAATGCAGCAGTGAGGTTGTTAAATTGTGATTAAAAAGGTGTGTGATACTTAAAACTATTTTTAAGAGTATGGGTTTGAAAATATTTGCATTTGGGTAGTGGTTACATTCATGATGGAGTCTTAAAGAAAAAAAATAGAGCAGGCATGCCCTCCAGACCGAATCCTGTCTGTATCAGAGAAGGAACTTCAGGAATGTTAACGGAAAATGTTATTACTGTGGTAGTTTATGATATGTGGTGCAAACATTGAAGGCTATTAGTTTGTTTTTAGTTCAGGGTAAAAAAAGGATTATTATACAGTCATTGAGTCATATAGCATTAGCTTAGAAAACTCAAAGATGAAATGATTTTAGGAGCTTGGAGGAAACCTGCCTGGAATCAGAAGCAAATCCATACAAAGGAGCATAGGACATTTCAGGGAAAACAGTTACTTTGTTGTAAACACTTAATTTGTGAAACTTCCAAAGCAGGTGGGCATGGTTAGAAATCAGCAAAATCTTAAAGGCTGAGAAACTCTAAGCTCTTAGTTTGAGGGTTACATAAAATGGCTGATGATGATTTTTAGCTCATACAAGATAGCTGAAAAGAATTGCTAGTTGACCATAGCGGGTTCCACAGTCAGAGTCATGGCCTTTATACTCATGGTAACCGATGAGATAATGATGTGCCTCAGAAATCATAGTGAGATGGAACAAAGGAAAGCAAACATTGAGACATTTCTGAGAAGGGAAACTTGGATGAAAATCTTTTAGCAAGTTAACTTAAAACCTATTTAGTATGGATAGAAGGGAAGAAATTGGACTACGACTAATTAAGACCCATGGGATAATTATAAGTACATATGCATGGACACACACACACACACACACACACACACACACACACACACACGGAAAACTTTTTCCTCCACTAATGAGACTGAATTTTGTAGGTGATAGTATTGTGTAACTAACTTGATCGACTTTCTCATCAATATAGCACATTCGTTTGCTAAATTTCACACATGTTTACTAGAAATACATCTGACAAAGTAATCCACATGGCCACCATGGTCTTTCGTTATCAAAAGCTGGCTTTAGTTTTGGATGACATAGATTTTGTTGCATAGTAAGTATATATACTGTAATTGCTAACATTGTTATTATCGGAAGATAAGACATATTATCATTCTTAAGCAGAAAATGGAGTTGTGTATCTATCGATGCCTTTAGTGTTCGAGGTTAATCTGTATGTTTAACTTTTGACCAATCGGATTTAATAGCCAATACCTTTCAGGTCAGGCTGAAAAAAAATCAAACCAAACTAGGTTAGGCATCAGTCTCATGACGCCAGGTTATAGTCCAACAGGTTTATTTGAAATCACAAGATTTTAAGAGCACTGCTCCTTTGTCAGGTGAAGTAAGGTGATTTTCCCTGACAAAGGAGCAGCGCATTGAAAGCTTGTGATTTCAAATAAACATGTTGGACTATACCCTGGTGTCATGTGACTTCAGACTTCATCAACCCCAGTCCAACACCAGCAGCCCCACATCACAGCTTAGGCATCAGAAATGAAATCCAACAAGAAATGATAAATCATGATCTAATTTTCCAAAGCATAAATTAGTAAAAGCGATTGGGGAAATAAGGCATTCATCCAACACTAATCAGTTAATAAAGTTAGGGCAGAGCTATGTCTGATATCAAGTGGTGATTATTTTTCCCAAGGAATAGCACGTCCACAGAACACGTTGCAAGCTCATATCGTGAATGTTGATTCATGGTCTTCCTTCAAACGAGGGTTGAACTTGTTTCAGGCTGGGGAAAAGCAATCCCCTTGCTCAAAGTAGGTAAGTACTGCACAACAAGTTCAATTGGCCAAGGCAACCTGTTAGGACCTTGCCAAAAAAGGATGACCACACTCCTCCCTCAACATTTCCTGTTTTTTTTTTAATCTGGTTTCTCATCTCTTCAGGGAGATTATTTTATCTTTTTTCTGGTGTGGAGAATGCATACATTGTGATGCCTCAATGTGGAACAGGTTGTAAAAACTCTTGGGTCTTTTGCTGTTTATCACTGTTTGCATGTTTGGAATATTCCATTATATATTCCACAAGTCTCCAATGGTAAAATAAACTCAAAAACCAGTTTCTATAATAGTTCCTGCACGAGTAATAGCTGCTTCACATAAAACAAGGTTACATGGGGGACTGATAAACAAGGTAAAAACACACAGGATCACTGCAGATAATATAGTTCACAGCATTTGAATTATGCAAAATGAGTTGTTGAACTAGGCACCAAACACAGTTTTAAAATGTATAATGCTGTGTTAAAACATACTTATGAATATTTATTTCAAGTAGAATATCCTCTTTAATTATTTGAATTCATGCTCTTAGAATAAAGTTGTAAACAAGAGGAACTTAGAGAACCAAAACAAAAGACCATTACGAACCACCTGGTGGGCTTGAATTGTTCAAAATATTTCATGAGCTGCAGTTTCAAACTGATTTCCTCACCAAATGCCCCTTAAAATTACTGATGTGACAAAATCAAACACTGCCCTTGGCAGTCTATTCGAAACCATCAATCACTACTGCGTGAAATGAGAACTGTTCTGTCCAATCATCTTTCCATTTCTGAATTGCATACTATTATCCCTCATGGTCATTCTTGGGCTCATCATAAGCAGTATTTCGGGCTTCAATTTACTGATACTCTCAAAATCTTAAATACTACAATAAAATTTTATCTACCTTGTATGAACAAGCTCAGCATCCACTGCCTCCCTGTAAAAAGTTTATTTTTAAGAAACTGAAAATTATGTTAGCCAATATTCCATGAACATATTGGCTAACTTTTTTACTATCCTTCGGTTTCCTTAGCAAATTTACTAATGGATGTAAGTAGCCTGTATTATGATGTCACAACACTTGTGACAGACACTCCAATGTTGTCCGAGCAGGAAGTGGAATTCATGTCACTGTTAACCAATTGCTCAATTCCTCTTGTTCAGTTGAGAAGTTTTGAATGGTATAAATGAATTCTTGTAGATGCAGATGTTTTCAGTTACAGCAGGAATAAAAACTGAAAATTTAATTTCAATTTCAAAGATCTCTTCTCGCTTGTGAACGCACTCATTTCTTTGTCCAGGATGTAATTTGGTTTGGAACAGCCACCCATATCTAGATGGTTCATGTCTCAGACACCAAAGTTAAAAATCTTGACATAATCCTGCCCATAAATATGGGTAAGAGCCACTCATATACCCTTTGTGATGCCTGAGGCTTTGAAAGGTGCAATACAAATTAAAAACTTTTCTTTTTCTCTTTTAATGCTTCCTCTCTCAGAACTACAAAAGTCATGCAGGATTTTCCAAGAGATTCCACAAATTAGATACCTCACCTTAAAACCCTTTGAATGCTTTACTGCATGGTTCAAACAATAAAAATCCTTACTTTGCAACTGGGTTGCAGCAAAATTTGTAAAAGCTTACCTCCTCTATGTTAGCCTCTTTTCCATATGTAATATTATTTTTTATTGATGTTGCAAACAGTGTGGGTTCCTGGCTGACAATTGAAATCTTCTGCCTGAACCACTGTGGATCCAAGCTTTGTAGATCACATCCCCCTAAATCAAACAATACAGATTGAATAACTCAAGTCCTTTCACAGTATTGCTTCAACACTTCCTATGTTGAAATACTGAATGTTAAACATATCAGGATTACAGCAGCTATTTAAAACAAAAACTAATTTTCCTTGAAGAAGCTGACTTATGCTGGTTGCCCTCAGCAATCTTGCCTAAGATACTTAATTTATGTAACCCGTGAGTCTCAACAGGGTATATTGACAATTTAACATTTAGTGCAGGTCATAATACTCAAGGCTACAATGGGTAGTGCAGTTGATGTAGTTTATATGGTTTTCAGCAAAGCCTTTAACAAGGTTCCATGGGGGATTGATAAACAAGGTAAAAACACACAGGATCCAGGGTAACTTGGCAAGTTGGGTCCAAAACTGGCTCAGTGGTACGAGACTATTTGTGTGACTGGAGACTGGATGAGAATGAGAGGGGGATAATAACTAAGTTTGCAGATGACATTGAGATTGGTAAGGTTGCTGACAGTGAGGAAGATGATCTCAGGTTACTTGAGCATATAGATGAATTGGTCAGATGGACAGATCAGTGACAAATGGAATTTAACCCTGAAAAGTGACAGGTGATCACTAGGAACCTCAGAGGAATGAACACATGTGGTGTTTGCCCAGACAGCAGGACAGATTAACAGGAGTCTAAGGAGGTATCCAGGACACTTGGCTTTAGTAGGTGTAGCACAGATTATAAGAGCTATGTTATGTTAGAGCTGGACAGGACTTGGTTTGGCCACAGCTAGAGTACTGTGTACAGTTCTGATCACTGCAACACAGGAATGAAGAGATTGCACTGGATGGGATGTAATGGAGATTCAGAAGGATGCTGTCTGGGATACAGCAGCTTAGCTATGAAGAGTGGCTGAATAAACTCAAGTTGCTTTCTTTATCGCAGAGAAGGGTGACAAGGAACCTGATTGAGGTGTTTAAGATTGTGAAGAGTGTGGACAGGTTGGCTAGAAAGCAGCTGTTCCTTTTATTTGAAGGGTCAGTAACAAACAGGAGAAAATTGTAAGGTGGCAGGCAAAAGGTTTAGAGGGGTTTGAGGATAATATTTCCATCCAGAGGACAGTAGGAATACGGAATGCACTATCTGGTTGAAGTGCAAAACCTCATAAGCTTTAAAAAGTACTTGGATGAGCGTTTACAATGTCAGAAAATTTAAGACTGTGGGACAAGTGCTGTAAAGTGGAACTAGTGAAGATCTGGAGTAGTTAAATGCACCAAATTAAGCCAGTTACTATTCTTGCTTAATGTTGATACTTGCTTATTATACTGCTTCATTAGATAATAATTGGGAATAGGGTATTTAGAGAAACCAAGATCCAGCTACTGTTTATGTTGAACAAGTCACCAGATAGTCTCATTATGAATTCTTGGCCAATTCTCACAAACTGAATCACTTCAGCAGAGTCTGATCTCACAAGTTTGAGTGAAATATTTTAAAATAAAATCTTCAAACAGGTCTCTAAATCAGTGTTCTGTTTCATGCACATTTCAGAACATGCCATTAATGTGGCTCATTGCATGTAGCACATACATAGCCAAACGAATAGGCATAGGGGATGTGGGGGCATGGATCTGGCATAAAGGGACAGAGAAAAACCTTTTGCAGACCTTTTAGAAAAAGGTTCCAGAATCCTGACATTGCTCAGAACTCACTTAAAGTGCCATGAACTGAGTCGTCAAGAAGCTCACTGGACTCCACAGAAATGGTGGGCATGCGTGGAGGAGACGGAGGCAGAGGTTTGAAATGCCTGCAATGTCATCAGCTAGATTGGAAGTGTAGGGTGTGGACTTGCAGCCCAAACCTTTGTCCCTCAACATGGAAAAATGCCAGCACTGGGAACGAGTTGAGAATCCTTGAAATTGGTTCGGCCTGGTGTTTCTAAAGGTCAGAGTCAGCCAGATTCTGCGAAAACCCAATCCACAAAATCTGTCATTAACCAATGCACCTGGAAGACATTTTAAAATGAACTATTTTAAAAATTGCTTTAGAAGTATGTGTTTGTATATTTGAACAAGAACTTGGTTCAGTTTGATTAATATAGCTGAAAACTGATTGGTCACAAAAGCTGACCTTTCTAATCAGTGTGAATCTAACAACTGAAAGTAACTATGAAATTATTCTGTCAGTCATTCTCAATTATGTTGAAGTGCAGTTGTCATTTCTAAAACATTTTAATTAAAAATTATGCTCAGCAGCTTTTAAAATTTTCCTCTGAATGCAGAAGAATTGGATTACTGCCTCATGTCTCTTCAAAACAAAGTGAATAAAGTTAGTGGAAACTCGAAAAGGTGATTAGGTCAATCTGAAGGCATAACAAGCTTTGTGGGCAATGCCAGCTTTCATTGTGATGTTCCTTAAGCTGAAGAGAGAGAGTAAGTAAATTCCAAATGTAGGAAATATAGTGTGTGCTTAAAATTCAGTGCTGTCTTGCGCAAGCCACATTGATGTGGGAAATTGTGTCAAGAATAAAATCACATCACAGCAGAACCACTTCCCTGTTCAACCCATCAGGCGGCCTTGCTTATCTGCCATAATGAGGGAAAATTTGTCATGTATCACCATAACTCAAGGATATTTGTCAGCTCTGTACTGATAGAGCAGCTAATCGAAACCAGCCTAGCAGTTAAAAGAAATACAACAAAAGCCAAGAACACATCTAAATCTTTTGCCCAATCTGCAGAGCATGTGGAATTTAAATTAATATTGGCATGAGACTGAATAAAAAGTTCCAATTTAAGGATCTTTTGTTCTGTTTGCAGGCAGTTGCAAGCACAGAAGAGACTATTTTAAGTTTTTTTTAAAAAACTATATAATTGTAAAGTGAATTTTTGAAAAATAAGGATAGAAAATAGTTGTAACATTATGAAAATGGGAATATGTTCTCATCATTGGTATTCATTAAAATAAAAGATTTGAAAGAAAATGACCCAAACTTTTTCGCAACACCAATGCTTGACATGTGACCACATTGACACAGCCTCCAAACAGAATGGCCTTCTACTGTTAGCCACAGCATATCGTTAAGCCAAAAGAAGTGTCCAAATTACAGAATGTTTACTGATTCTCCATCTTGTCATATGACATGCAAGGGACATTCTTTTACAATCATTGTAATTTTACAAGAAAATTGTTACAAACCAATAGTGAAAAATTAAAGAAGTGCTTTCATTATGGATAGTAATACTTCAGATTTGAAACATGACAACAGAAATCTCAATTGTAAAATGTATTTTAAAACAGTAAGAGTACTTCAGATTGTTTTTATAAACAACACAGAATGGGAGAAATTGTACTTTTTTCCCAATGAATCAGAAACATCATTCCTGTGATGAAAGGACTGAAGTGAACATTAAGGTGATTTTGTGCAGCAACTCTGGGTGTTATGCTGTGAGACTGACTAGGGAATTAAGGTTATACAACATAGGAAGGGCCTCTGGAGGGCATTACATTTAAAATCAACACAGCTGCAAACAGAGATGTTTTCAATAAAACCTAGTCAGTATATTGTTAAACTTTACATGCCAAACTCTTCTTGGTTCCATAAATTTTAGTAAGATCACGTGTGAGCATATACAAGGGAGAAATTTGAGAAACATGTCATGCATTTGGCAATAATGACAACTAAATGATGCTTGAATAGGTGAGACATTTCTCCACAAATCACATATTCAAGTTTGCAAATAATTGTAATTTACTTCATAGATCTTTCAGCCCACTGCTGACGCTATAAAGTCCTTGGTAACCTGTTAAACGCACCGAGATAGTAAGTTATGCACTGTCCTTGAAAAAAGATACTAGAACCAAAAGACTCAAGGCTAAATGAAGCATTTTGAAAATGAATACCAATAACATCATGCTGCTCACAGCATGGTGGACAACATGTAGAAGAATGGAAACGTAACTTACCAAAAAAAAGACTGTTGCAAAGAAACAACATTAAGCTTCTTGGTGTTTGTTACACAATCTAAGCCAGTCAATAACCATTAATCCCTGTGTATAAACTATTCTAATATTCCCTGGAGTCCCATAAAATTGTACTGGTCCACCTACATCATGCGGTCAGATTTAAAGTACAAAAGTCCCAGGAAAGTTGTCTTTACTTGTAGAATTAGGACAGCATGGTGGCACAATGGTTAGCACTGCTGTGTCACAGTGCCAGGGACCTGGATTCAATTCCAGCCCTGAGTCACTGTTTGTGCAAAATCCACACATTCTTCCCCAGTCTGTGTGGATGTCCTCCCACAGTCCCAAGTAGTGCAAGTTAGATGGATTAGCCGCGCTAAATTGACACCCGTAGTGTCCAGGGATGTGCAGACTAGATGGATTGGCTATGGTAATTGTGGGATTATGGTGATAGGATGGTGGAATTAGGTCTGGATAGGATGCTGTTTGGAGGGTTGGTATGGACTCGATGGTCTGAATAGCCTCTTCCTGCACTGCAGAGCTTCTATAATTTTAATTCCGATTTCCTAAGCATTTTGTGCAGCTCCACGGTTTTCCTCCTGGAAAACAGATGAAAATCTCATTATAACAGCTCCTCCCGTTAAAAAGCATGAAAAGTAAAAGCCATTTGCTGAATGAATCCAATTGGGATCACCCTGTCAGATGGTTGTAGAATGGATTGGTTTAGAGTAGCAATAGGGATCATGTGCACATATTAATAAAATCTTGAAATTATTCTTAATCCAGTGATAATGTTAGAACTAAGGTAATGAGCATTTGCAAGTTACATTAGTACTTGCAAGCATGTAAACTTAACTGTATAGTATGATTTAATTATGTTTACGGTTTATCTTGTACTATTTGTAACAGACTGATTTTTGGGGTAGGCACGTGACCCTTTTTTTCAATTTACTGTGGAAAATGAACTTTAAAGTTCGACTTGAAGCTGCACTGAGAATAGAAAAGGGATTCAAACTTGTTCTTTTCTTTTGTGTATTTCTACATGGAATACAAGTTAAGTGGATGGCAGCTTTGTTTCTAAATAACAGGGGACCCACTAAACTCTAAAATAACAACTGAGCCATGGGGAATACTTTGCTTCATCTCCTTTTTAAAAAAAACAGGTCTCAGGCCATGTATCATTCGAAACATCTCTGCTTTCTGCAGCATGTTTTTTTTGGACTCATTCATTGGATGAGTGTGTCCCTGGCTAGCCCAGCATTTACTGCCCATCCCTAATTGCTCAGAAGGCAGCTAAGAGTCAACCACATTGCTGTGATCGGGAGTCACATGCCAGGATGGCAGTTTCCTTCCCTGAAAGACATTTGGGGAACCAGATGGATTTTTCCAACAATCAACATGGTCATCATTAGACTTTTAATATCAGATTTTTAAAATTGAATTCAAATTTCACCACCTGCCAAGGCAGAGCTCAAACCCAAGTCCCTAGAACATTATCTAGGTGTTTGGATCAACAGTCCAATGACAATACCACCATCACCTGCCCCTGTATTCTAATCAGCAGAATTTTAATCAATTAAATTTTGGTGCAAATTATCTATCAACTAACGAGGTTTCACAATGCTCAAAATTTCTTGGCTAATTTCATTGCTGCAGAAAATATTAGGTTATGTTTAACTAAATTATATTTTGCACAAAAACTGGGAAGCTAGGAAGATTCTGGTGGTTAACTGCACTATATTGAATCTGCAGATCCATAGCAAGAATGCTCTATTAGTGTTCAACATGTTTCTAAATAAAACATTAGATTCAGACTGATTTGGATTGTTTGTAACAAAAATGTATATATTTAAATAACATTCAATTTTCTGATATGCAAGGTCATACCAAGTAATATTCTTCCAGAATCTGGATCATAGAATCTCTCGATTAGATTAACTATAGTTGATTTTCCTCCACCTGATGGACCAACCAATGCGACCATGTTGCCTGGTTCAACAGCAAATGTTATTTCCTACAAACAGAATATTTTTGATGATCACTGAGACAGTTAGAACAATAGGAGTCAAATTTTTAGTCACTTGCAAGAAGCACAACAAAGAATTCATCAGATTTTCAAACAAAATATGACAGCTGGTTCTCAGCATAACCTTCCAATACATTACTCACATGTAGCTAGAAAACAAACACATAAGACATAAAATTAACTTAAAAGAAACTTCATAGTGTTTTTCACTAGGACACACTTGTTAAATCTCTTGCAAGGGTGGTGTTATTTTGGGGTCTGGGGATGTGTTTCACTTATATAGTATTGCATGTGCCATGGTCTAGAAAACTAGTTAGGCAGTAAGTAATCCGAAAAGCTTCTTCTAACATCAGAGACCCAGAGATCCAAAGTTCAAAACAAATTGCAGTAAATTTTGAAATTAATAACTGAGCAATCTGTAAACAGGCCCCAGTAAATTACCATGAAAAGCACTAACTTATGTCTTTCAAGAAGGGAAACCTACATAAACTGACTGAGATACAGCCCCGGTCATTCACAACATAGTTGACACTTGTTAGGTTTAGGGCAAGTAGGAATAGGTGACACAAACATCTAAAGGTTAAATCTGAGAGACTTGATCAAAAAAGGTAAAATGATCATTCTTTACACTGGAAATCACCCTTCACTACTGCAGCCACCCAACTAAAGTCTGGTAAAATGAAACTAAAGGACTATCTTACTTCTTTCCTGTTGGCCTCTTAACAGATGCTGTGTTCTGCATTTTACTGCTACTCAGAGCAAATAATTTGAAGCGTGACATCAGTGTAAATTAAGTGCACATATACATGTTTTTCTTGTATTACACAAGTGTGGTATTGACTCAAATCAAAGGAGGAGAGATTTCAATGGGGTGTTGGGTAGGAAGTTGGGAAAACAAAATAGTGGATATGTTAAATTGGGAAAATGAGATAGACAGGAATGCAGAATTTAATCCAACGGTTCCCAGAGCAAAGCAATGAGCTAGATAAGCTGGTTGACTGGAGAGCAGATAACAGGTACCTTGGAAATCCTCAGTATTTGGGGAAATGGAAGGAGAGGATGCCAGTGAATTATATATCATGGTGGGTTTGGAGGAAAGAGTCAGTATGAGAATCAGCCATTTGTTTGAGTCCTATCTTGTGAAGGGAAGCTGCAGGAGGTAGGATAGCACTGAAATTCCTGCTGGCCCACAAGTACAGTTAAGATACCTTCTCATCTTCATTCACAAGTTGGATTCCCAGCTGCCACATATTAACAATTTTAAGTGAATAAAAATGGAGACATCAGGTCTCATTTGAAGATTAGTAACCTCTGGCCTCCAAAAAGATTATTTGTACCACACCCCATCCAGCACCAAAGTTACCTGCTTCAGTATTTTAAAAAATGAAGTGGGCATGTTTTTACTTTTTAGAACTTTTACCTTCCCACCAGTCACAGCTGAAAATTCCTCCTCTGCAATTCTGTTAGTTCCCGGAATGGTTGGTCATTTATTCAAAAATACTGACCTTCAAAACTTGGGATGCCTGTCTTGTTGGGTATGTGAAACTGACGCTCTGGAACTCAAGTCCTGAAATGAGAAAATTCCTTTATCATAAAGGCAACAATGGAGATTTCAAATATTTTCATTACCCTTTCTTAAAATTTACATTTTTGATATTCTAGAACAGAGTTTTTTGTTCCAAGGCAATGACAGTCATGAAAGACAAGATATAAACAAGCTTCTCAACTATGACAAAGAAATAAAGGAATTTTTCCTTCATTCACCAACTTGTGAGGTGGTCATAGGTTTGCTGTGACAAAGTCAGTCAAATTCTGTTTCTTCTTGCAAAGGAATCTGAGATGTGGGAGTATTTTAGAAGCCTGCAATCGACAATTCTACTCATTTATAAATATGAGTATTGTGAGAATTGAATGAGTGAAGTTCTGTTTTTATAACATCAACTTCTGCAATTTAAAACCGTGGCTTTGAGAAGTTGAGGGGGGGCGGGGGTTGAGGAACTCCCTCAAACCAACAGCCTCACACATAGGTAATCTTATTTTACCAGAATTTTTACTAAAAACAAAACATCACGCGTTTGTACCTTAAATAATTAATGTTAACGTTAATGAAGAATTTTGCAATAGCATTTGAATCACCGAAAAAAAACTGTTGGACAAGTTGAAGGAGGTTCAATACATAAAAATCTACTTACTGCCTTCGAGAGAAGCAAAGCGATTTCCACCTACATAGGGAATTTTTGGCTTACGATCCAAGAGTTCAAAGATACGGATAGATGCCCCAACAGCTTGCATGAAGTCACCATAAAGTGACGCTAACATTCCAAATGCCATTGCAACATTAATCGAATATACCATAAAGGCTAATGTAAAAAGAGCAGAAAGGTAGAATTTGCTTTAAGTTAAACAAAACAGCTTATGAAGTGTTTTTCAATACAAAGACTCATCATACACTTTTACTCCTCCAGTCAGTTTACCTACTAACTTAGATTAAATGGTTAGTTAATTTATTTTGTATCATTACATATTCAACACTTGTAGAATTATTACCTTGTTGTGAAGAAGATAGGATTTTAAGAATTTGATATTAGAAAGTGGAAATTGTTTCCCTACTGAATAGATTATTAAGTCAAACAAATACATTGAAACATCCCCCACCAAAAACAGAAAACTACCTCTAATCAAAATTGGAAAAATACCAAAAAAATTAGTTATAGAATCATATAGCATGGGAACTGAACACATCCGTGATGGCCAGTCATCCCAACCTGGCCTAGTCCCATTTGTCAACATTTGGGCCATATTCATCCAAACCTCCTATTCATTCATTAAAAGTCTTTCAAATGTTTTCATCAGTTAACAAAAAACTGGCAAAAAAACTTATCCAACTCTTATCAGTTTGCAGCCTTGACAAGGAACAGACATTTTCATTATCTGGGCAATTAACTGCTGGAACTCGTCAACAGGATCATTCTTCGTGAGTGACTGGTGCCTTTAACATATACCTTTGTAGTTATTATGAATTTTGTTGGTGAGGAGAGCGCTTTTGATTTGTGCTTACTTCAGTCGCAACTAGAGCTCCACGAAGGATTAATTGGGAATTAATTCGTCAACAGATCAACTGGTCTAGTGCCAGCTGATTTAAACTACAGGGACAGAGGGATAGAGGTTTAATGGGCCAGACTGAGGCAGACATAGTCGCTGGAAGCTACATGTTCAAAATTCAGATTTCCAATCAATGTAATTTCAGAATCTTGATCAACTAGTTATTATTACTAATAAGATCCCCACATTATAGTGAAATCCCAGATTATACTGTACTCTAAACATTTCCCCCTTTTAAACCAATTTATTTAAATACATCTTTAAATGAACCTACATATGTTGAGATTATTATTAATGACCTTAATGATTGAGAAATTGGTTTTTCATGAAAATAATGCAATTTGTGGTCAGTGCATTAGACAAAAAACAGACAACAAAGCTAATATAAAAGGAGGTCAAAATGCTTCAAAAGTGCTAGGTAATAAATGTTTATCACAGATCCCCAAATGGCAATACTTTGGTACATGGCAAAATTATACACAAAAGAAAATAAACACTTCTAACAGTTGTTGCAATTACTTCAAATATGGGTAAATGATATATAGTTAACGATTACACAATAACTCAAGAGATTTGCTTATACTAGAAAAATAGATTTCAAAATTACACATATCAAACTAAAATCAAAATAATGGAAACACCAGCATCCTTAATGCTGATTACATTTTTTTTCTCAACTGTTGAATTCTGTAGTTTATGGAGCAAAAATCCTTTCACAAGTGAATTTTTAGATACCTTAATTTTTCACAAATGACTTAGTTGGATTTGGGCAAGACATTAATTCCTGATTTCCAGGTGTTTAGATAAACTATTAACTTTGTTTTTCCAAGTTATTACATTTAACTGGCTTCCATTACACTTGACTGAACTGTGTAATGCTTTGGCATTAAAGCATTTAAATCTTATGCTTTTAATATTGTTGTCCTTCAGTCATTGCTGATGAAAAAAATTGCATTCACATCTGCATTCATTTTCAGGATTTAATTGAAACATATTTACAAATTATGCAAAATTATTACTCATCAATAAACTGTCCCATATTTCTTCTCAGTGTTTGTGCATAAATTAGAATTATAATAGAAACAAATCAGAACATGTGTAGATCCCTGAAAAACTCAATATTCTGAACCAATGGTCTGCCATCTCTAGATTACAAGTTAGCATTTCTAGAGTTTGCATCTACAAGTATGTTGTGAAGAAAAGTTTGATTTTGTTACCTCTTTTAGCTGGAACTGGTGACAATAGTAACAATATATTAGATGACCAAGGGAAGCTGGAATGTGGCATTTTAAAATGCCGAGAATGCTGGCATTGCTGACTCCACTTGAATCTGACAGCCTCTCCTCCATTTGCTTTTTGTAAATAGTGGATAGATGAACTATGTCACAGAGAAACTGCGATTCTATTAATTCATTTCACTAGAAAATTACTTGGGAATATCAGTTTAGACTTGAATTCACACTTAAAATCCTTGGAGTTGGAGTTCTATATTATTACAAAAGCAAAAAACTGCAAATACTGGAAATGTGAAGTTAAAATAAGTTCCAGAAATACTCATCAGACAGTGATGGCAGAGGAAGATAAACAGTTAATATTTTGGGACTGGGGGGGGGTGAGAGGTACAAAATAGATCAAAAGCAAATGCTGGCGATAGGGTGGAAGGCACAGGAGATTAAATAACACAAAGGGATACTGGCTCAAATCAGAGACAACAGTCAAAACACAAGTAAAGAAATAAAAGATAGATCTTGACATTAAAACAAATAACAGAATTGTCACTAATAGTTTCTTACACAATGTCAAAGAAGATCAATGTAAACTTGAGAAACAGCACCTCATCTTTCATTGAGGCACTTTACAGCCTTCTGGACTCAACACTGAGTTCAATAAATTCAGATCATAAGCAATGCACTCTTTTGTTTCAAATGGCAGCTGCTAGCGATGATTTTCCTATAACATCGCATGTAGACCCATCTAAAGTTTCTTATGGTTTATGTTCTGAGCAAACAGTACAGCTGCCTCTGATGACTAGTTACAGATTTGAGGTCAAGAATGACAAATCACCATATAGAAGGACACAACAGTTTTCAGCTGGGAAATCAATCATACTGGTTTATATTGGAGATTAAGGGACAAGAAAGAAGCAAAATAATTAAGAAATGGAACTGAAAAGATAAAAACAAAAATAAAACAAGGAGGTGTTGGCTATCTAAAAACAGAAAATTCTGGTCGTAGGAGATTTAGCAGCATCTGTTTCTTTCTTCACAATGTTAATGTTTCAGGTTGATGATCTTTTGTCAGATTAAATCATGAAAGCTGAGATAACAAGGTGTACAGCTGGATGAACACAGCAGGCTGAGCAGCATCGGAGGAGCAGCAAGTCTGACGTTTCAGGCCTCGACCCTTCCTGAAACGTCAGCTTTCCTGCTCCTCCGATGCTGCTTGACCTGCTGTGTTCATCCAGCTCTACACCTTGTTATCTCAGATTCTCCAGCATCTGCAGTTCCTACTATCTCTAAATCATGAAAGCTGCCTGGTTCTGAGGTGGAGATTTCAGATAAGCCAGATAGTGGCCAAAAGTGAAACCTTCCAAATAGGAATCTATGTGAATCGTACTTGAACATGATCAATTTTAAGTTATGCAAGCTCCACTTAATAACAAAATATTGAACAGGAATAGCGACTGAATCTTTTTTAAAAGATTATTGGAACATGAAATGCAAATAGGATAATGGCTATCATTCTATTGAGGGCTAAGTTTCAATGCAACCTTTCTTGATTTATTTACATCTTGAAACAATGATCTACTTCAATGGACTATTCCATTAATTAGAGAATCTTAGCACAGGCAAGCATCTTAGGAGCACTAAGATGATGCTCGGATTCTCCAGGATCTGCAGTTCCCATTATCTCTGTTACTGTAACAGAGTGGTTTTATCGCTTATTCTAAATTGTGTTTCTTTCTTTACAGCAAACAGGTCAGTTAACAGGGGGGACAAGGGGTGAAAGCACTGAACAGTTTTTGAAGTTGCTTCATAACTTTAAAAAGGTGTTGTGAAATTTAGCATAGGGCCTGGAATGCTGCCTCAATCAGGAGTATAGCTAACAGGAAAACTCTACGAACCTTTCTTTCAAACAACTGAAGTTGAAATACATTTATGTTAACTTTGATGAGTTTTCAAATTTTGGAACACAGTCAGTGCATACTGATGAAATGCAACAGCCGATCTTCAAAACATCACATTTTTTTCCTGTACAAAACAGCTGATCTGTTTGACTTGAGGTTAACTTTAATTGAAGTCACTCATCTTTCTAAGGCATGCATTTACACAATGCAGCAAATGTCTGCTTCTGAGCAGTGTCTAATTTCAAAAGGTTAATCAACACTTCAAAAAGATTGTGAAGAAAGATATTAATTCAGTACAACGTCACATCTATGATTACTGCAGTAGTTCTTAAAAATAGTTCTGATTTGCAATCTTTAGATTGATGATCAAATGACGCACTGAGAAGATTGTTTATGAAAAAAGCATAAACGTCTATTATTCACAAGGTTTACAAATTCCTATTGCTACTTTTCATGCAATATTTATTAATGACATTTCAATTACACATTAGGTTTTTTAAATTAATCTTTCATCATAACTTTACACAATAATGCTGGAGAAGTAAAAATAAAATGCTAAACAAATTCAATCAGTCTCGCAGCATTTGTGGAAGGAGAAACAGAATAACATTGAGTCCAAAGAGGACTCTTTGCAAAAGAACAAATGCTTATTTGATGCAGATATTATTTAACAATTTGCCCAATAAAAGCTTTGCAATGACTTCAAAACAATGGACTTCCATAAATATAAAGCTTAACCACAATGATTTTGTTGAGCACTACACTCTGGTGAAACCTTCCAAATAGGAATTTGTGAATTGTACTTGAACATGATCAATTTTAAGTTATGCATTTTCCACTTAATAACAAAATATTGAACGGGAATAGCTACTGAATAGAAAATCACTGGGTTAGCAAACGAACATGATCATACCCAAAAAAAAAACTTAAATTGAAAATGATTCACAATCCAATGGAATCCTAGTAACCAAAAGTATGCACGCATATGCTTGTATCAAAACATTTTCCATTGTGAATTTTCCACAACAATCATCACCAACCACCATCCTCCTTTCTTAATTGCTGTGTGCTAAGTATGTATAAGCAGTTTCCTTTAGAAATGTGGATATTAAAATTAATGCTGGAAATGTAAAAATTAGGAAATCCACTTTATGAAGGATATAAAAGGCATATGAGAGGCACAGAGTAGATTTACAGGTATAGCTCCAGGGATGTTGTAAAATGAGAACAGCTTAGAGAAGCTGGGGTTGTTCTCTTCAGAGAAGTTTAGGTTGAGAGATAGATTGAAAGGAGGTGCCCAAAAATATAGGAACTGTACAGAATAGACAGGAAGAAAAAAAAAAGTGTTCCCCATTGGCAGAAGGATCAAGGACCAGAGGACACTGATTGGCAAAAGGAGCAAAAGCTACTTGAGACAACTTTGCACAAGTCATTTGCATCAGAAGTATATTCAGAGTGAATGTGGTTGAGGGCTTTCAGTTGTGGCTTTCAAACGGATACTGGATAATTATCTGAAGAGAAAATTGCTGGGCTATAAGGAATAAGGTGGAAGAGTGGAACTAGTTTAATTGTTCTTGCAGAAAGCTGGCACAAACAGGATGGATTGGTGGTTGTATCACAGAAGCACACAAGTTCATTTATGGGGGAGATCTGCTGTCATTGTCAGATTTTACATGCAACCAACAGGAAACCCTCAAAACAAAAATGTCCAAATTCCAGTAAATGTTTCTGACCTCACAACAAAGGGTGGCATCGATGTCGTATTTTTCTGGAACCAATCATACACAAGTACAGTCCAACTATCTTAACCAACTATCATTTGCGTACACTCAGGCAATCACTTACATGCCAGAGTTCCAAAAGAGATTCCAGATTTTCCATGTCTTCCATCATAGACTAGCTTTGCGCCATACCACAGCACAAGCACAATTGCACCCTGTAACATGAAATCAGTCAATGGTATTATTTTACGTAGATACGTGGAACATTCAGACAATGTACACCAGAAGCAAATATTTCAAGACTTTTGAATAAACAAATCTGTTTTCTCATTCTGAGCATCTTTGGATATCTTGAGTCTCCATTACAAATTTTTTTCTATTTCTTTAAATTAGCTTAATAGTATAAATTTAGACATAGCTCTCACTTCAGATTTAACAAACAATATGCACGTGTAAACAGTTTGATTTAACAGCACAACCAGCAACAACTGATTTTTTTTTGTACATGAGGAAAAATTAACACTTTTGTTTTACAGTACAGGAGCAGCACAATCTGGTTAGCATGCAAGACCATGAAGAATGACACAAAGCTAAATGCAAAGTTCAAGCAGATGCCCAAAATAAAGCAGAGGCATTCTTCCTAATCTCTAAAACAGTGGACAGCATTGGCAACATAATACTTTTCAATCAGTCTTCGTTACCAGAGGAGAATTGATAAATTTGATTTAAGGCAGATTGAGCAATTATCGTAAAATTATGTCAGGGCAGAAGACTGCAGTCACATATGAGATTAGAAAAGACATAGCAAAACATTTGTACGGTTACAATTTATCAACTATATAACCGCTTTGCAAGTGATGCAATCAAGGCACAAGCCAAGAGACAGTTTGACAATCTAGTATATAGTTACATTTTGGATTGCAATGGGGCAAACACGCCCAAGTTCAAAACTATTCTTCATACATTCCACTACTTATGGAGTTAGATGTTCAACATCACTCTCCCAGACACTACACCCACTCACCTTGTCAGTATCAAAGTCTATTCCCCAAGAGGTTGGTACAGCAAGATGCTGATGCAAATCAGAAGCATGATTTGCATGCAAACAAGCATCCTTATTTAACTTTAAAGATTTGGAAACTCACTTAATCCTCTAATCTAAATTAGAGTACAGACAGAACAAGATGACAACTCAGGTGATCAATGTCAGGGAGACCAGATCCTGAACCAAGACTCCTTGCCTTTTGACAGCTTTTGCTACTGCTCAGTGTGCCTCAAACCCAGACCAAAATCTGGACCATAAGTACAAAAAATCAGGAGCAAACTGAATTGAATTAGCTTTATTGTCAGTAAAAGTACTGATCTAAGATGCTTACCCATAGAGAGCAAATTAAAACGCATTAGGGGCCAAGGAATACAAAGTGCAGAGGAAAAAGACAGTAGCATGAAACAAAACTATGAAATAAAACCCACTTTATTGTTTTTGTCTGCAAAAAACACTGGACTCTCCTGATTGCATATAAAAATGGATGCTTTCTTCAACTTGCCTTCAAATTTAACCGGTGTATTGTGTACATATTGAGTTTTATCCCTGCAGCAAAAATAATCCGTGGCTGTTTAGAGTATATACAAAAGTCACCAATACATAGGGTAAGGCAATTGGAAGCTTGTTGAAAAGCTTATGGAAATTTCTCTTCGAAGTTTTCTTTTATTCTAACCTTGCTTCCTGAAGATGTTGAGGTTCTGACAAATGCAGTCTGAACTCAAAGCTGTTTATTTCCCTCTCCTCTCCTTGCTCAGTGTCATCTTTATCACTCCACTCTCAATTTAGTCACTACTAGCTAATTCTATAGAAGCCAGGGTCCAAACATGCAAATTTCCCAGCCTGCAATGACTCAATAGCACATAGTATATTCTCATAACCAGTCTTTTGCAAAGAAATAATTAAAAAGTTAAATAGATTTTCATGCCAAATTTGCTCTTCTGGGCATCAGCATGTCAAAAATACCTAGTTTTTTATCATCATCATAGAATCCCTACAGGGTTTCTATGAAATAGGCTCTTTCATCCAACAAGTCCACACTGACCCTCACAGCATCTCACCCAGTCCTAGCCCCTTATAGCCCACCTAATCTCCACATCCCTGGACACTATGGCCATGCTAAATTGCTCAATCTACTTAGCCTGCACATCTTTGCACTGTGGGAGGAAACCCACACAGACACAGGGAGAATGTGCAAACCCCACACAGAATCGCCCAAGGATGGAATTGAACCCGGGCCTCTGATGCTGTGAGGCAGCAGTGCTAGCCACTGAGCCATCATGCCACCCTATGATATTTTGGAAAGTGAAACTTGGGATTTAAGCGATGTTTTACAAACAGACAATCCGATACATTTTCAAATACAACTCAATTTACAAGATTGACGTATGCTTTTCTTCAAACTTAATTAATTACAATTTAATAGTTGGCCAACTGTTTTTAATTTAAATACTTTGGTCTGCTTTTGTGAGCATATTATTCAAAATCCATGATACAAAGTAGCATGTAATCTTGCAGAATGACACTTCCCCTGTTTTTAAGAGAGGAGAGCTCTGCATCAGCTGATAATATGTCATATTATGAAAGGATATAGTCAAGACATTACTTTTTAACAAGATTACATGGATGCATTTTTTGAAGTTTTACCGAAGGACAATTTGATCAGGAAAAGGTGCTGGGTACAGTAGCAACGCTTGGGGCTTGGATGGAATTAGTCTGGAAGATTTTCAGAGGAAGATCACATGGTACAGTTTGTGGGTGAAATACAACTATTGCATTTTTGAACTCAGTGAAACAGAATTTGATCTGCGTGATTATCAAGAGCCCGTTGTTCCATCCCTTTCTTTGTAATGCTACTCAGTAAAGCTTGCATGCTAAAAGTCATACCGGAAGACTCTTTGCTACGCAGAGGGTTCCCGGAGAAGATTTGTTGAAATCTACTCCACTGTCTCCAACAAAGAGAATTAATTTAATTAGAATAGTTCTAGAAGATACTCCCATGCTAATAGCTGGGATTCTGAAATTATTCTGTACTTAACACCAGTTAGAGTGTTTGCAACTCATTCTTTTCGCCCAGAAGTTTAATTATTACTTGGTCAAAGTACTTGAAAAGTTTACACATTGCAATTGTTGCTTTGTACCACCTCAAGCTTGTGACAGAATATTAGAATTTTAAAAGGTAGAGACATATTTGCTTAATCCAAACTGTTTGTCAATTATCTGTACATGATTATTTGACCTTGCTTCTTTTTGATCATAAACCAGTTATTTGTGATTAAAAATTCATGGCTGACTCTCTTTTAAATACTATATCCGACACAATTTGGACCTAGGTAATTGTTCATATCATCAATTTGCTTAAAATTAAAATTTGTGACCAGTGTAAGAGTGGGACTCAAAAAGGAAACCACGTACTCTCAAATCAGTCGTGACTGTCATCAACCTGAAATGTTAATTCAGCTCTTCCTCCACAGATGCTGTCTGATCTGTTAGGTACTTACAGCATTTTCTGTTTTGAACTCAGATTTCCAACATACACAGCAGTGTGTTTTTACTTTGAATTTACCATGTAATTCAAAATTATACAAGTTTTGTTAATTGCTCATTCAACACAGCTTTAAAAAGAAACCTTTTATTTTGAATAATCAACTTGGTACTGGTGCAATTGACAGAATTGGATTTATACAGATCAAAAGTTAAGAACCTGAAAGCTGACATATTAATACAAAGACTGCCATGAAAAAATTCTGCGCACACACACAATACAATTCCATTCAATGCCAGTGTTACATTATTCTGAATATACACAAGTGCATCAGTTTTTGAAAACATTTTGGCTCATAATTCAAGCAACAGATCTCACCTCTGATCTTCAAGAAGGCTGTTCCCAAAGATCTATGAGTAAGATTGGGAGATTCCCACTTCAGATGTCAGTGTGAATCTGGAATCAAGTCAAGAGATCACCCAACAGCAATGTTCTCATTAAACCAGGCAAGTGGATTGTATTCTGAGGCAGCAAATCAGGAAGTTAAATATCAATTATTCTCGACTTTTAATTTAGTTTTACAGAGAATTAAGTAAATGGTTTCAATCATACATGTGGAAGCTGTAAGCTAAGTTTATAAAATTGTTTTTAAAAGTGTATTTTTAGGTGCAAAGTTAAATTGAAAAAATTAGATATCCAGGAAAAGAGTGGTTTTCAGTTGTGACTATAAACTTTATTGCTGGTAAAAATCAACTTACACCTCAATCAACAACATGCAACGTTTTCAAAGTCTTTTATCATAAGACTAAGAGTAATAGGGAAAATTCTCAGCAGCTCAGTGATATATAATTGATGGTATTCCAAATGTTTTAACTGTCCAACATTTGATTATGGACTTAGCCATATGTAGCATCTGAAAGGTATTCATCGCAGTTTTAGTCATTATCCTTTGCTCTAATAGCAGCAAAACAGATGACCTGGCTTTAATTTAGTTTTGGCATCTTGTATTTTCATATCTTCTGCTGTGTTTACATTCAAAGCAACTGATTACACAGCATTGTAATTCAAGGCATGCAAAACACTTAGATTTTTAAAAAACGTTAAGTGTTAAAAATGTTTTCAGTAGCATTAAAGTGCTTATACTTTAAATACAAATTGAACATTCAAATGACATCATAGCCTAGTGCACCAGAGCAGATAATCGCTAATATCTATTTATTTATTCAGATTTATTGGAAACATGAAACGTGAAGTGTTGCTGGATAACTATTATTTTTGGTTAAAGATACTTGAGCCCAAGTCAGGATACAAAAGCTATTAAGACCACAGACTGGATTAAGTTTTAAGCAATTTTAGCTCAGTTGGCTGGACGGCTGGTTTGCAATTCAGAATGATGCCAACTGGGTTCAATCCCCACACAGGTTGAGGATACCGTGAAAGAAATCATGAGGGACATGGATGGGGCAAATAGTCAAGTTTGTTCCCTAGGGTAGGGGAGTCCAAAACTGGAAGGCATAACGTTAAGATGAGAGGAGTAAGATTTAAAAAGGGACCCAAGGATCAACTTTTTCACAGAGGGTGGTGCACGTATGGAATGAGCCGCCAGAGGAGGTAACAGAGGCTGGTACAATTATAACATTTATAAGGCATCTGGATGGGTATATGAATAGGAAGGGTTTAGAGAGGTATGGGCCAACTGCTGGCAGATGTGACTAGATCAATGTGGAATATCTGATGAATATGAACGAGTTAGACCAAAGGTCTATTTCCATGCTGTACATCTCTATGATTCTGCCCTTGTCTGAGACATGGTGATCCTCAAGCTAAACTACAAGTCATTTCTCTGCAATGAAACAACAGCCCTATTATCTTCTGGAACTATAGTTTTACCTTTGTTAGGTAACTTAGTGAGTAGGGCTGAAGAATAAGACTGTACATATTAGGGAATCTGATTTTAAAATTCTGGAGTATTGGCATTTTCAAACGGAGGAATAGAAATGCTCAAGTAGAGATACTCAGCCTGTAGCTGTCCCAAGGCAATACAATGCTTACAGCTGAACTTCCAAACACCTCTGCATACATCACAATGAGCAGTGTTCCAGCAGGGGTGGCCTGTCAGCAGAAGGCTGATTGTGAACGAATAGCTGATATTTGGCTTATTTGATTCCTGCTGGGTCTGTGTAGTTGTGTTTATCAAACTGTTGCCAACGCACCAGCCAGGATTCCTCAGCAGGGCAATGATGGATGAGTGGTAACCCATTTGAAGCACCAGCACTCCGAGAGGATTTCCCTCTCCCATTAGACAGAGCAGAAGTCCCAAACATTTTCTTCAGTTGATTCTCATGAAGGATGTTGCAGCATAGATCTCCCGGCACTCCCACATCCTCCACAAGTGAACATGAGGAGCATGTCATCGGCGCATGCCAGGGGAACCACCCCCAGCCTTGGCCTGCCCAGAACCAGACCTGACAGCTGCTTCTGCAAGAGGCGCAGGAATGGCTCCATACAAAGAATATAACTGGCCAAACAGAGTGCAGCCCTCATATACTCCCCTCCTGAAGTGCGCGCGCACTGTCAGGGACCTGTTAGACATTACTACACACTCTGTGGGGTGTACAGACATCTGTTCTGGGTGACAAAGTGCATCCCAAACCTGAAAGCTTGTGAAGTCCTGAACAGGTACTGGTGATCCACTCTGTTGGATTTAGTGCCCTGATTGAGGAAGAGAATGGCACTTGACAGACCAGGCTTCTGGGAATGATGGATCATGTCCCAGACCAATGTGCTAATCTTCCTCCAGTGAGAAAACATTCAGCAGCGAAGGGATATTCTGCCTTCACTGGTGCTTTTTCAAGAGCCAGGCACCAATTTATAGGCAATTTGCCTTTGACTTGTAGTATTATAGCAAGAGTGCTGTTTTTTTTTGGGAGGTTGTGTGTTGAGTTATTGAATATTTTGAGGATAGGACAGAGAACTGGGTGACCTCACAAGGATACAGAGCAGGCTAAGCAATCACTGCAATTTCTCTAAATTTGCAACCTAAATAAGAAATAGAGCTGAACTCTGAGGAGAGGAAGACAGAAGGAATTACAGCAAGGAACTCTAGTTCATCAGAGATAACAGAACAGTGCTCCTTCTTTAAACAGAATCTGAAGAAGTCTTGCACTGGAGTGAGAGTGGTGTGTCCAGTGGTTGTAAAGGTCATGGTAAAATTAAACTGGTGTTTTTCTGTTTATGTCAGACACATACAACTCAATATGTAATCTATCAATGTATCTTGGAGGTGACTGAGGATCACCTATACCTTGATAAGCAATTAAATAAATTTCTCTTTGAACAAGAACAAGCAAGATGAGAAGACATGGGAAGCTTGCAAAGACAATAGGATTTCTGATGTCAAAGGGGAGAGTCACAGAAACCACAAGGCCACCACACAATTCTCATCCAGTTGTTGTGTAATCAGGCACCACACATCAAGTTGGTGAATACGTTTTGTACTGACAAAAGTAACAATGTCTTCATTCAGGTCATTTGCTTCATCTATGCCTACAAGAACCAACTGAGCAGTCATCCTGCTGCACGTGGTTGATGACCCCACGAAACAGTGAGTGATTCACATGAACCATAGAGCATTGAGCAACATAAAGCATATTATTTGCAGGTAGAAGCAATGCTTCAGATATGTAGATTTCTTGGGTAAGGCATTCCAGTACATGCAAGCGTAGGTGCTCTGGCTTGTGGTGCTCTGCCGTAAGTTGTGGCATCCAGAGCTGGGCACCGTACACTATTTAGCAACTAATGATAGTTTTATAATGGCTTCACATCATGTTACTGATTTGGTACTCAATATCTTTAAGAAATTCAAGATCCTATATACGTTGCTAATTATTCTCAGCATATACTGCTATCTTCAGAAGTTATGCACAAAACCTCCAAGATCTATCTGTCCGGAATATTTTTTGAAACCATGTCACCATGTTGTGAGCCCAACATTTCACTTTAAAGGCCAAACATCACTTGTCTGCCTGTTCTGCTCAGCTATGTATATCCTGTTGTAGCCAAATGGTAAGACCATCTCAATTTTCCACGTTTCAAAGCTCGGAATTGTCAGCAAATATTCAAATTTTAATCTATTAATATCCAAGTCACAAGTACATATTCAAAAAAGTTGTCCTACCACTGATCCTTGGGAAACACTACCCTCAAGTCCAAAAAAATAACCATTCGCAACACCTAGTTTTGTGTTCCTTGGCCAATTTTTTTCTTCAAGCTATACCAGCCCTTCTATCCCATAAAACTCAATTTCATAAACTAACATTTTGCATGGGAATGTCATCAAACATTTTTAAAACCCCACTATAGGCAACATCCATTGCATTCCCTTCATGAAAACATCAATGAGATTAGTCAAACACTAGCTCTATTATTTAGAAAGCTGTTCAACATTGTTAAGATCACATTTTCCATATTCTTTGTTTTTGACAATGAACTAACATTTAATAAAGATTGCTTGAAATCAAACTGGCTGCAGTTTTCAAAATCATGTTTACTCAAGCTGGTTGCAGATTGCAAAGCAAGTGGAACCAACAGGTGCATGAAAACAAATGTGTATAGGACATCAAAGGCAATTGTCTTCACTGAGTTCAGATTGAACTCACTGAGTGACTGCTTCCTTGGCTTGTCCATGGAGGAACTGGATTAGATTTGAAAGAACTCTAGATAAATTTTGGATTGACTTCTGAGGAGGAGACTGGTTGCTTGTGTAATCAACAGCAGCTGAGAGAGAACCTAACTTCTGAAGGAAAAGCATCAAGACCTCACTCCCTTCATCCTGTTTGTGAAAGGGCCAGAAATTCTGGCTCCTGGTGTGATCCAATGACCTGAAATGTTAACTCTGATCATTCTTCACAGATGCAGCCAGGCCTGAAATTTTCCAGCAACTTCTGTTTTTGTTTCGGATTTACAGCATCCATAGTTCTTTAACGTTTAATCCTGATGGGTGTTCTCAAGCACTGGTTCCTATAAAGTGGCTTTTTTCATAATCTGCCAAAGGAAGAGAACAGAAATAGAACAGAACAGAAAGACTGCCAGGCTATTCAAGGGATAAATTCTCAATCAGTAACTAGAAAACTAACTTTGATGCAAACAACATTCTGTCGCCACAAAATACCTGAAAAGGTATCAAAGGAAACTGGAAAATATCAAACTAAGACAGCCAACTAAAACCTGTACTCCAGATCGGCACAAAAAAATTATGAGATAAACAAGTTGTCAACCTTAAAATCAACATCTTTCTGTGCGTCTGTTTATGCATGGCTAGGTGGTTAGAACAGTCAAAGTCTAAAACACTGAATGCAAGGACTGGCTAAATCTTTGAATTTAAACTATTAACCTAACCGGTACAGGGTTATTTCCCACAGGCCATCTTATTACACTGATTTAAGAACAATGTTTTCTTCCTTTGTGAATTTATTCAGGTTATATTTAATGCTAATGTTGACGACCTGGAACTTGTTTTTGCTTCCAACATCCTTGTAGGCAGCAAATAATGATTTTAAAAGGAAACTGGATGGACTCTTGACGGAAATGTATGTGAACACCTATGGAAATCCACAGGAATGGGCTGACACGTTGCTGAGATAGCCAGCAGAGACTTGATGGGTCAAATAGCTTCCTTCTACACTGTAAATAACACTGTTGGGTTATTAATTTGTGAATGAAACTTCCAGCTTGCCCCACATTGTGCCTGTAAAGCAGTACAGCAAAATAGAACAATTGACAGATTCATTATTGAATCTATGTGCATTTCTCTTTCTGAACAAGGCCAAAAGGAGAGGTTATTTAATGTTGCACATTAGTCGATCTTCGAAACCCTGAAAACTCCACCCCCAAAATGGGGGCCAATATACATGCTATCTATTAAAATAAATATCTATCATCGTTTTGAAATAGCATCAGCATCCAACACAAAAAACTCAACATATCTTAGAACTCCTATGCAACTTTGCAACTTAGTTCACATCATCTTGATCCATGGCAACTGACTAAAGGGAAACACAAAATTGTGGTATGAAAAACTGCAAAATTATTAATCACATATGTGAAAATAGCATATTGTGACTGACAAACATGCTAAGTATATGCAAGAACATGATTCTGAAACCAGGCCAGATCAATTTATAGGCAAATATGGTAATCCAATTCCTTCTTGAATGTATTGACTGAACTCATCTCCACCACATTCCAAGGCTGTACACCTTCCTGATCCCAACCACTCACTGAAAACATCTTTCCTCACATTGCAAAAATATTAAATCTATGGCAATGGGGCTAGACATTTTATTGTAAAAGTGAGCCAGAAAATTGAACTATGGATTATTAGTTGCTTTAAGTTCATAATTTAAAGCAAACACAAAACTGTGTAGTCACAACGCTTAGACCGGAGCATATAATTTTAGTGGAGGCTAGACTGAGATACTATTGTGGTGCACACCTGCTGTGGGTTACTGCCCAGTAATAAGGTTTGGATCAGTTCTAAGTAGTAGCTTCTTCGTGAACTAAGGGGAAAGAGATCAGTTGGGATACAGACATTTAAGCCTGCAAGCAAGTAAAATTGTTCTCCCACGTGTGGAATTTTTAATTGAAGAAATAATGCTTAAAAATTTTGCAAGAGGAAAGAAATTTCTAATTCAAGCCAAGATCAAAGTTCAACTGACTGACCATCAAATTGAGGATTTCTGCAGTCAACATCACGTTATCACTGGTAAAAGCCAAAACAAAACTTAAAGTCATCTAATTTTCCATTTTGAATTGGACTCTGAGCTTTGTGCCTTTCTACCTCTATATTTTCTTCCCACAATACTCATATTTGTCTCTTTTGTCTGGTCCTTGCTATTCGTGAACGAACATGTTTATATTTTGATGTAAAGAGGCTACAGTTTAATTTTGTACATTTGCAACAAATACACTATTTTTGCCACATGTTAGAGGTTAAGTTTCTTATAATAATGCTTTGTTTATTTATTCACTGATGAAACCTGGTCTGAGGTTCATTTATCTTGGATAATGGTCACAATTCAGACATTAACTATCATACAAACTAAATTGGTCATATTTTACACTTGCAAAAACTTGTAGAATAGAGTGACTTGAATTCAGGCACAGTATTTCCATCAAGGTCACGACACTGTTCCTTCTGGTTCTGAATTCTTTTACTAACGGGAATAGTTTCTCTCCCATTTCTCTATGCAGATCACTCTTGTTTTTGAGAAACTGCAGCAAATCTCTTTTCAAAAATTCTCATCTCTAAGGAAGACAGAACCAACTTCTCCTATCTATCTGAAATTCCTCATCCCTGGAACAATTGCCATGAATCGTTTCTGCACTCACTCTAATGCTTTTGCATTCTTCCTCGGTTATGGTACCCAGAACTGGACACAATATTCCAGTCGAGATCCAACCACTTGTCTGCACAAGTTTAACGAAACTTCTTTGCTTTTGAACTCTACAGTATAGGATCCTCTAGATTTTATTAACTGTCACCTTATCCTGCCACCTTGAATGATTTATGCATATATACACACAAACTCCTCTCCTCCTGCAGACCATATAAATTTTAACCTTCATTTTATTTTACCTTCCCAATTATTTCTTAGCAAAATCAATCATTTCTCACTTCATCTGCATTAAAGTTCATCCGCAATTTGTCCACCCAACTCATCAACCAGCCTGTTAAATGTCAATTTCTATTAAATATCAAATTCACTGGTTTAAACATGCAGATAAATTTTCATACAAAATATGCAACCTCTGCACCGTCAAGAACATTTGTAAAGAAACCAGATCTTTCAACATAAGATCACCATATTTATTCACTGGCTGAAATATTACTCCTCAGGTGGTTAACAGGAGGTAATTTATATCCTGGAATAGAAGAGGGTGAGGTTGAAAAGTGTAATCATTATCTGTAATGTGTCACACCCAGATTAAGACTGCGAGCACAGAATAACTATCACACATTGGAATGCGTGAAACGTGAATTTAGTCTCCACTGATCCGAGAAATCTATTATTTTTGACTCTATATTTTGGAAAAAACAGAAGCCAACCTCATTTTTATACAAAAAAATCCTTTGCTCCTTCATCTGACTAGAATGTTACCATGAAACTAAGTTGACAATTTCCTTCTATAACCAGGTGAATTAAACTAAATCAAATAACAATTTATATAAACTTAGAGATACCTCTTATATATACACACAATAATAAAGTAGAATAACATTTCTTTGACTTCAAAAGCTTCATCACACCTCAGTGTTCATTTGGCAAGAAATACTACCACTATATATCAACACAGACAACAAATACTGTACAGTTGATTAGGAAATGTAATTATTGTATTAACTAATTAGGTTCATTTTCTAGGACAGAAGGTACTACAAAGAAGAATTTTGAAATGACACAAAGACCATGAAGTTAGTCACCAGGGAGAAATGGCATAAATTCCTTAATGAGATTTCCTGAAACATTCTCCATGAATGCAGCAGAGTTCAGATCTCACAAACATTGGCATATTTTGTTACTTGTTCTGTAAAAATAGCTTTAACATTGCAAGGTATACAAACAGTGGAAGAGTGGACAAAATTGACAGAACTGGTAATCTAGAAGGCATAGACAAAATTCCTACAAATGTGACAAGGCGGCCAAACAATCAATCAATCTACCACCTTGTTGATTAAATTCTGCACAAAGAATTGATGGGCAGTGTTCCTGATTGACCCGCCAATATTTAAGACCTTCAGTGGTAAATTTAAAGTCACGTAATGTCTTAATATTCACTAGCTCGATGAGTTGATTTCCTGGCAGCAGAAAATAAGTGACAGCCTTCCCAGGTGGGAAAGTGCCCCTGGGGAGGGACAGGGAGAAGTACAATCCTGACCTTCTCCCCTCCAAACCTTCACATTGACTAATCTGTAGCAATCACCTACCCTCCCAAAATGGTCCCAGTCTCCACTGCGGTGCGACATTGTTATCAGCGTGTTGTTGCTGCATGTCTCTGTTGGCCTCCGATGGCCAATAGCTTCAGGTAGGGGCTGGACTTTTCAGTCATGGCACATAATTCGACAAGAAGCTCACTGGGTTAGCACTTAAGAGGGTGACTGGCACTTAACCTGGTAGACTCTCTCAGTAGCATGGCAGAGAATTGCTTACCCTTCAAGTCACTTTCCCACACTTGACAAAATGGAAAACCCTTTAAATCCCAACATTGTAAGTTTGAGATTACAAATTGACTTCACAAAATGTCTCAAGAATACAAACACAAAAGCAAAATACTATGGATGCCAGAAATCTGAAACGAAGATAGTGGAAATACTCAGGTCGATCTTGCAGCACACAGGAAGAAATAGAGATAGAGTTAACATTTCCCTCCTTGCAAGTTTATTTTCTTTCTGGTCATGTAATCCAATACCATCTACAATTCAGCACAATCTAGTACCTCAAGTACGTGCCTATTATGTGTAAGCCTTCTCAAGGGGAAAAAAGAATCACAATCCAGTCCAGTTAAACCTTCACTTGACATCTAGACACATGCACCTCCAGCTCAGGTTGTTGGATTTTATCAGCAGCAGCTGGGGTGCTGAGACAACTATAAAAACTGTACTTGGAAAACACAGCCTGAAACTGGGGGGGGAATTGAAACACTACTCATAGTGCCAGGTTAAACTGGAATAGTCATAAACCCTGTATACCATTTTTCTGACTAGTCATTGCGATGATTGAAATCAGAGTTGTATAAATACTAAAAATAATGTTGAGGGAAGAGCAAAATCACAACTGCAGGCAGCAGTTCTAAATAAAATACTTAAGATAAGTCTGGGAAACTGTGTTCTTGGGTTATGCACCATGATATTGACCAAGCTACAACCCCATACAAGATGAAGGCTCATACAAAATGATAACTAAAAAAAAACGAAGCACTCAAACATTTTAATCATAATTAATTAAAATAAGCTTATGTATCCTTATTAATCTTAAGGACATAATTAAAGAGTTACAACAATGAACACTAATGCAAAAATTAAAGTTTCAGTGGAAACAGCACATCTGTACTGGAGCACCCCATCAAATAAAATGGAGTAGTGTTGATTGAGATACTGACAGTTCACCGGAGTTCTTCAGTCTGAAAACATATGCAACATATGGAAACAATCTGCATGAGCCAGTCTGCCTTAAACTCAGAAAAATGTGGTTGGGAGTAAAAGAAAATACTTTGATAAGGGCAAATAACATACATCATGATGTTTAAAGGAACACAAAGAATATTCTAAGAATGGCTACCTTCATAAAGTAATAGGCTTGCATTTCTGATCCTCCTTATTATACTCTCATATCTATTATATACAGAAGATTATACTTGCAGAATAGAACTTTTTCCCCTACTGATCTTATATCCATGCCTTCATAAGCTTAGCATTTTAAAAAGCATTTTTTAAAAAAAAATATTTAAATGAATAAGAAAATAATTGTTCAATTTTAAACAGTAATGTACAACAATCTAGGTAGACATAAAGGGGGGGAAGCTTGTAATCAGATGAATGTATTTAATATCTGGGCAAATTAAACTCGATGGCTAGGAAGTACAGATTCCTTACGAACTGTTAAAATATTACAAAAAGGAGTAGGTTAATACATCCCACTAAGTTTCAAGGCACCGAAGCGAAAAAATGCATTAAAACGCAAAAAGTCAATTTTAAAATTCATAAAGCTTAATGCATTCCAAAGTTGAAAATATATTTGCAGACAATGACGATTATTTATTCCAGTTCGAAGTGTTTTTAAGATCCATTTATCCACAGGGTCGTTATCCTTTGGCTTCATGCCAAAGTCCAATAAATTCTTATATCCTATTTTGAACTAGTCCATTTCATTCTGTTTAAGTTGACATTAATTGAAATCTTTACTCAACAGACACTATCATGGGAACCTAGATATTAAGCTTGTCGCTTTTTGACTGCTATGATAAATCTGTAATACAGAATCTATCATTTAAAGATCTGGGCTACTGATATCATTAGTCTTGTTTTTAAAAAAATATATCTCATGTTAGGCTGTTTGTGTTTCGGTTCTCCATCTTCAACCAAATGATACATAGTCACACCATCAACTTAAGTGACATTGTAGACCAAAGGTATTATCTGAGTTTTTGGTCAATTAAAAGCACAATTGCAGAATCTTGCAGTTGTGTATAAATATTTGGCAAGTAAACCTCGCCATATAATTATTCTCCTTCAATTTCTTCAATAAGAGATCTTCACTTACCTGTGAGATAGTGAGTACTAGCCCATTGAATGAACCTGAAAAAACACGAGTAAGAAGGATAAGTAATATAAAATGAAATAACAGACTGTTGTCATTCATGCATGTAAATGCTCCATTTTGCAATCATATGAATTAGGCAAAATAAATAAGTGAACAATATGGAAATTTAGTCTTAAAATACAATCACACAATCACAGACTTGTTTTGGTGCAGGAAGCCATTTGGCCAATCATATTTTCACCATCACTCTGAGTGAATATGACAACTTTGTGCCATTCTTCTGCTTTGTCCTGGCAATTATTTGAATAGAAGCATTCATTGAGTATCTCAATCCAACCTACCTCCATCGCACTTCCAAGCAGAGCAGTTGGGAGCCTAACTACTAACTGTGTGAAAAAGTTCCTCGTAAAACATTTGTTTCTTTTGCAAATTACCTCATAGAACATTACAGCACAGTACAGGCGCTTCGGCCCTCGATGTTGTGCCGACCGGTCATACAATTCTAACCTACACTATTCCATGTACGTGCATATGCTCATCCAATGACGACTTAAATGTACCTAAAGTTGGCGAATCTACTACCTCATCAGTATATTCGCGTTCTTGATCCTTTTATGCAATGGACCTTTTTCTCCTGTCTACTCTATCCAGCTCCCTCATAATTTGGAAAACTTCTATCAAATGAAAACAGTCCCTATCTCCACTCTATCTTCATAACTGAAATTCCTCATTCCTGAAACCATTCTTATAAATCCCTTCATAACTGTCTCCAATGTGTGAATATTCTGCCTGCATGGTGGCACCCCGAACTGCACACAGCACTCCAGCTACGGTCTAAAATAGTTTTATACATGTTCAGCATAACCTCTTTGCTCTCAAACTTGATGCATCTATTAATAAAGTCCAGGACACACTTTTGTTTTATGAAACTGCTCTCTGTGCTTGTTCTGCTACCCTTAATGACTTCTACACCTGTAGATCCAGGTCTGTTACTGTTCCTGGACATCCATTATGGTATCCTTTTGAGTATATGTCCTTCAATTGTTCTTTGCACCAATACACATCAGCTCATATTTCTGCACATTTGAACTTCAGACTGTCAGTTGCTTTTTACAGTTCTACACTGTCCTCACGCTCACTCAAGCGAGACTGTGTGTGCGCGCGCGCATGTGTAGTGGAAACGTCACTCGTGAACAAGAGGCTCAGGCTGTGGCGTGGGTTTGAATTCCACCATGGCAGATAGTGAAATCTGAGTTCAATAAAATCTGGTATTAAAAGCCAGTCTCATGCTGAGCAAGCAAGCATCATTGATTATTGTAAAAACCCATCAAATTCACTAATGTCCTTTAGGAAGGAAATCTGTTGTCCTTACCTAGACTTGTACATGACGCCAGGCCTACAGCTGTATGGTTGACTTTCAACTATATTTTGAAATGGTCTAGCAAATTACTCAGTTCAAGGACAGTTAGCGATGGGCAACAAATACTGATCTTGTCAACGACACTCCAATTTCACGCAAGAGCAAAGTAATGTACATATCTCACGAAAGCAAAAGTTTGCCTTCCCATTTGTGACTTATAGACTGAATAATGAAATTGCATCTTTTGCGCTCCCTAGCTCGGTCCTTGAATCTGCTGGAACACTCTCCCAACTTTTGTTCCCCTTAACTATCCATCCTCCATTTCTTCCTTTCCTAAAGGTCCTATATCCAGGAATATTTCACATTTAGTGCTGCTCTTTCCTGAGCTAGGTCTTAAGTAATTTGGATTATCTGAACTCATTATACCAGTGAGGTTAATCATCATGGAAATGCTGATTGCTCTTGCTGGTTATTATAATTAAAAGTTGAGAGAGTAATTCAAGTGCCTGAAACCATTCAATCCTGTACAAAGAACCTTAAAATCCCTACAGTGCAGAAAGAGGTCATTTGCCCAGAATCTGCACTGACTGTCCAAAGCTAACACTAGCTTTTAGCTAATTAGCTAACACTAATTGCCACTTACCAGCCCAAGCCTGGATGCTGTCCAGAGGGCATCCAACACAAACCCAGACGCAGGCCACCCCTCAACAACCCCCTCAAACCCTATCCCCACAACCCCACATTTACCACAGCTAACTCACCTAGTCTTCACATCCCTGGATACTATAAGCAATTTACCACAGCAACAAAGAGGCTACATTTTGTATTAGTTACAAAATGGTTGTTTAAAATCCCTTTGGGTATCATTCCAGTGATCAGAATCAACACTCTATATAAACTTCTGTAATTATGATCATGGCACTATTCTAATTAACTTATTAGTGAGGATTACTGAACTTGAAAAATGAACCTTGTACAGCTGAATTTTACACAAGGTACTGATCATACCACTATTTCAGCAGACACAAGGCACCAAATAAATTCACATAATTAAATTTAATTCATGAGATGTAGGTGCTACTGGTTAAGCCAGTATTTATTGCCCATCATTATTGCCTTTGAGAAGGTCATGGTAAGCTGTGTTCTTGAAACATGGTAGTCCTTCGAATGTAGAGAGTTCGGCAGTGCTGTTAGGAAGGGTATGCCAGGATTTTTACCCATCAACAGCAAAGGAATGGTAATGTAGTTCCACATCGAGATGGTACATGGCTTGGATGGAAATAGTGCGTAGTGGTGGTCCCATGCACCTATTACCGTTGTTATTCTAGGTGGTTGATGTTCGAGATAGGGAAGATGCATTTGGAGGAGCCTTGTTGAGTTGCTGCAATGAATCTTGCAGATGGTGCATACTGCTGCTACAGTGAATCAGTGGTAAGGGAGTGAACATGGAAGACAGTATATGATATACCAAGCAAGCAGGCGACTGTGTTCTGGATTGCAACAAGGTTCTTGTGTGCTGTTGGAGCTGCAAGTTTCAAGTATTCCATTACACTCCTAACTTGTGCCTTTTGAAAGACATTGCAGAAACAGACAGTGAATTACTTGCCACAGAATTCACATCTCTGACTGGATCTTGTCACCACAGTATTTGTATGGTTGTTTCAGTTCAGTTTCTGGTCAATGGCAACACCTAGGATTCAGTGATGGTCCCTTTTGTTGGAAGTGATCATTATTTGATATTTGCATGCTGCTAACACTAACTGCCACTTACCACCCCAATCCTGGATGCTGTCAGATCTTGCAGCATATTAACACATACTGCTTCAGTACTCAAGTAGTCATGAATGCTGAACATAATGTAATTATCATGGGGTGTCCCCATTCTGAGGTTATGATGGTCACTGCTGAAGGAGTTAAAGATGGCTGGATCAAGGACACTACCCTTAAGAACACCTGCAGCAATATTCTATGGCTGAAATAACTGACATTCAACAACCACAACCATCTTTCTTTCTGCTAGGTGTACCTCCAACCAACAGCAATCTATTCCCCTAGTTTTCAATGATTCCAGTTTTGTTGGAGCTCCTCATTGTTGCACTTCGTGAAATGCTGCCTTGATGTCAAGGGCAGTCACTCATCTCACTTCTGGAGATCAGCTCTTTCGTCAGTGTTTGGGACAAGCCTGCAAAGAGTTCAGGAGTTGAGCGACCCTAGTGAAATCCAAATTGAGCGTCAGTGTGCTGGTTACTGCTGGCCAGATTTCATTCTCCACAAGGAAATTTGTGAAGTATGTGGGCTTTACAACAAACAATAGACAAGACTTTTAGTTCCAGATTTTTATTTATTTAATTCAAATTTCATTTTCTGTTGTGGTGATATTCAAACCCATGACCCCAGAGCATAGCCGAGGACTTAGGTTTACTAGATTGGTGATAATACCACAGAGACACTATCTCCCCTCCACTGATTTACGAATTATAGCAGAGAGAAATTAATTTCTATCGACATTCCTGTACTTAGCTGTTAAGAATGCAATGTCCTCTTAAAAAAATAAAGGCATTACCTTCAATTTGTTTAGAACATTGTAATCCAAATAGATTCAGGTAATTTGCCTCCCATGGACAGCTATTTAAACATTTTGTACATACTAAGATTTTAACGAGCATTTAGATTAATGAATGGGAAGTCTGGCCCAGAACAGCTCCTGAACTTCAGGGTCACTCTACACAAAGTCAGAAAATTCTCTCTGTAGTCTCAATTTAAGAACATGTTTCAACTAGTTTTCATGGGTTATTCAGTTACGTTGCATGAAGATTAGTTGAACGTATTTCAATTTAAACCACAATCAAGGACACCAGAGTTGTATTTTACGCATATACTTTAAAGGTATAATAAACTCCTCATTATAGGCAGCAAAACACAAGTTATAAAATAGATCAACAGACAGCAAATTTTTAAAACAGAAAATACAGGAAATACTCAGTCTGGTATCATCTGTGAAGGAAGAGAATTAATCTTTTAGGTTGATGACCTTTCATTAGAATCGAGACGTTATAAACAGGATACATTTTAAGAAAATGAAAGGGGCATGGCAGAGAAATCTCAAAAGGGAAGATCTGTGCCCAGGTTGAAGTCAGGCATGATTAAGTCACAAAAGGGTTATTGCTGCAAGTCCAAAGGGGATGAAAAGTACAGCAAGTGAGAAACATTGAGAAGAAGAAACTAAACAAAATAGAGGCATTGATTATGGTCTGACATTATTGAATTCACCATAGAATCTAGAAAGCTGCAACATGCATAATGAAAAGACGAGGTTCTGTTCTTTGATATTACATAAGCTTCACTAAAATACTGCAGGATGCCAAGGGCAGAGAGATTAGCAAGAAATCAAGAAGCAGAAAGAAAATGACAGGTAATTGGAAGTTTGGAGCGATGCCTGCAGCCTGAGCCGAGGTATTCCCCAAAATGGTCAGTCAAACTGCCCAATTTTGGGCCCCACACCTCAGGAAGGACATACTGGCGCTGGAGCGTGTCCAGCAGAGATTCACACGGATGATCCCTGGAATGGTAGGTTTAGTGTACGATGAACAGATAGGGATCCTGGGATTGTATTCATTACAGCTTAGAAGGTTGAGGGGAAATCTAATAGAAACTTACAAGATAATGTATGGCTTCGAAACAGTGGATGCTGGGAAGTTGTTTCCGTTAGGTGGGGAGACTAGGACCCGTGGGCACAGCCTTAGAATTAGAGGGGGTAAATTTAAAACGGAAATGAGGAGACATTTCTTCAGCCAGAGTGGGGGACCTGTGGAATTCATTGTCACGGAGTGCAGTGAAGGTCGGGACGTTAGATACCTTCAAAGCAGAGATTGATAAATTCTTGAACTCACAAGGAATCAAGGGCTACAGGGGTGAGTGCAGGGAAGTGGAGTTGAAACACCCATCAGCATGATTTAAATGACAGAGTTGACTCAATGGGGCGAATGATCTTACTTCCACTCCTATGTCTTATGGTCTTAAATTGGATTGATTTGTCAGTGTTGAGCAAACAATAGTGTAAGTTGAAAATGCAGTGTATTAATTTGAAAGGAATGCACTAAGATCATTGATAATCAGAAAGAAGCTTGGACTTTTGTTGGTGAAGATTAAGGAACAGTCGTTATATCCCTGAGCTTGCATGAAAAAGATGCCTTGGAAAGGGAGGGAAAAGTTGGGGTGATTGAGAAGTGGACAGGGATTAATGGAGGGATCAATCTGAAAGCACTAATTAGCCTACATGTAAGCAAACTCTCTCAAATGTTGCTTCAAAGAGGATAGTTTTAAAAAGGGATAAAAAGTCTGCAGGCAACCAATGATCAAATGGAAAAGGACATATTGAACACTTATAAATCAAGATAAACTAACACCCAAATTTAGAAAGACAAGCTTGAAAAATTGCACCTTCCAGACATCTTGATATATAAAACTAAATATTCCATTCATTTTGTTGCCTAAAATTTACCAGCCTGTATCACTGCGTATTATACTTCCTGAGAAGTTTAAATACAATATAATGATGGGACATTAATTTAAAAGATCAAGTTGATGCCGTTCAAAAGGCATTGCATATGTTGTAAAATAGTGATGACATTTTTTTAAAAAACAAACCAGGAAGTAATGCAGACACAATGGGCTCATATTGAAACGAGAAGGAATTAGAAAAAAAAAGTTACGATTAGGCGTTTTCCAAGCTTGGATTTGACATACTTATAGGAGTATCAAAAAATTTTACATATGCTTTCAAATCGTGAAAAGTATTAAATGTTCTAAATGGTGCCAAAGTAACAACTCTGAGAAGATAAAGAATTACAGCACATCACTTAATTCACAATACTCCTCCATAAAATGGAAATTAACTAAGGTCTTCAAAAAGATTTCAATCATTTGATCATTTTACAATTTCTTTCTTAGAATACTATTAAAAGTCTATTAGTTTCTCCAGCCACAAAAGCTGGACAGACCAAATAAAAACTTGGGTATCTTAATAACCTCAAATATTTATTAATGCCCTCAAGTAGCAACACTTCTTCTCAAGGAACTGACTGAATGAACAGGAAATTGAGATAGAAATCAGAATAATTTTCAAGAGATGTTTACCCAGTACTGTGGGTGGAATAAGAATGTAGAATTCAGAAAATCCTACTGAATAATACCTTCCGCCAAAGCCAGCTTTTTTCCAATCAGATAGCTTTTATCTATTCCTTTGTTGTACTGTTCTTCACATTTCTTTTCACTGCAGAAAGTCCTCACAGTACGAATGTTAGAGATGGTCTCCTCTGCCACTGCACCAACAGCTGCCAGTTCATCCTGAAATCTTTTTCGTAATCTCTTCACAAACTCCCCTGGAAAATCAAGATAAACCAACCTATGTTATCACCCTTTCAAAAATAATTTACTGAGCAGCCAATTTTATTCTATTGTTGAAATACATATTTTGAGAAATGGTGAAACATAACAGTGCAACATTTTTTAAATTCCCCTGCTTGGTCAAATTACTTTATTCTAATCCACCAATAAGTTCACGATGACTAGAAGCACACAACAACGACATGCCACAAGTGAACTTAAATATTAATCCTGATTGCAAATTGAGCCTCAAAAGAACAAATGGAAGAAATAAATTCATACAAACTTCCATGGATGTTCTACAGTCATATCTTTGAACAAATTTGCATAGTAGCCCCTTGTAAAGTTCTATGGTTGGAAGCAGACAATGTCAAAGCAATCCCTGGGCAAATGCGATATTTATCACAATTTTTAAAACTGCAGACTGGCAGCTGACAAGTGGTCACTAATTGTCTAGTGTCAAAATAAAATTAAAACCAGCAAAACCATTCAAAATCACAGCACATAAGTCGACTGCACAAACCAACACATTATTTTGCGACATTTTTCACTCCATCATGGTGATTTCATGATGTTAGGAAGTACTGTAATTTATGTGAACAAATACACAATACTGGTTACTTTCCACATACCTTTCAGAATGTTCCAGAATCCTCAGCAGATTTTCTTTACAAGCTCCCAAATGTGGCATGCTTTCAATGAGCTTCCAAAATCCCATACCACCAGACGTAAATGCACAGGAATTGGATTTTGTTCCCCATACAGAATGAGAATCCAACCTTAGTAGGAGCATGTATGAATTTTCACAGTATGTATTCCCAGTCTGGAAACAGGTGACAGGAAAATGATGTGGGGCTCGGAAAGCAGCGCAAAATCAGGGATTTCTTTCAGGAAATCCAAGTGTGACTATTCTGCACAGAAATTTGCCTTCTCGCTCATATGTAAATTTGGGCTCTAGTCTTTGTACTTTAAGTAGGATTAAGAGTCACTGGAAAAGGGTGGAAAAATGTTCCAGGGATGATAACTGAAAAAAACAAAATGAACACACGTGGCTATTTTACCTGGGAAAAAAAAAGACAAGAAGTGGCCTGATAGAAGTCTTTGAAATGATTAAGGGGTTAATAAGTAAATTTTAGAGGTGCATCCACTTGTTGGGGCTTCTAGGAAAGTAAGCCAGTAAAGGTTTTTAAGATTATTGGAGCTTTTCATATGGTAGAAGTAGAGATATAGTTTCAATTTTGGGTTAGAGAAACTAGAACCAGGTGGCTAAAAATAAAGTTGGTCACTGATAAATCTAAAAAACTTCAAAAAGGAATCTGTTTACCCAGGCAACAGCTAGAATGCAGAGCTCACAAGGTGTAGTTCTGGCAATTAACAGATGCCTTCTGGAGGAAGCCAGCTAAGCACATGGAAGGGGGCTCTAATATGCTGTATGAACACAGGCACAAATGTCTTGTACTGTAAATACTGTGTTTTTTTTTTATTATCCAAAATTGTAATGGCAGAGCAAGTAGCATTAACCTGCAGCTAGATCTATGAAGCAAAGTAATTCAAGTCAAGCAGTAATAATAAAGTTGAAGATGTAGGAGAAAAAAAAAATTTAACACAGGTTTTAAAGAAAACAAAAAGGAAAAAAGTACCTAAATAAAAATGATGGCAGCATAGCTGACCATTCCAATGTAAATGCGATTTAATAATGACAATTAACCTTCTCTAATAAACAAATTGCATGAGGCTGAAATTCAACTCACCATATAGGACACCTCCAATTGCTACAACTGGGATAGAGGCGAGCAGCACTCCAGTCAATGCTGGGCTTACAACAAACATAAGAACTACAGAACCTATTATTTGAAACGTGTATCGTAGCAACATGGACAGATTCACCTGCAAAAGAAAAATTATACAAAAACATGACTTCGCCGTCATCTTATAATTTACACCACTATTTATAGAGCTTGGTTCAATTCTCATACAGTACAATACAGATGATAAACACTGCACAAAATAGGAATAGCTTTTTAAAAATAATAACGTCAAGATCAAAGTTAGACTTGTAAATCTTAACCTTACAGTGATCACACATCAGCTGATGCAGCAACAAAGATGTTGTCGCTAATATTCATAGATACACAGCATAAATTCTACGTTGTTACTTCTGCATTACCTCCACTTCTGCTGAAAAAAGGACGTCAAATAACAAATTTTGCTGTTTGCTTCATAACAAACTTACGTTGGTGTTTGTTCTTATACTTACTGTTAAAGTGCTCTGAACGATCTGAGTATCAGAGGACAAGCGATTCGTCAATTCACCAGTTCTATTACAAGAAGTAATGTAATTAAACTTAAAAATTGAGAAAAATTGCACATTCAACCAAAATCAGATATTGTTGAGTTTACTTGCACGTCAAGTTGGACTTATTTAAATAAAACTAAATTTAAATAGACTGCAAATACTAATACAAAATATAAGAAGGAAAAATCTGGATAAAAATGAAGAACTGAAGTTGTAGTATGTTTTCCTTTTGATTAGCATTATCACAGGAATCTAAAACTCTTTTCAGAACTTTGGGGCACAAGTTAAAATGCTCAGTTTATTGTTCCTACACTAAAATATGGCACACATTAGAAAAGTATTACTTCAGATGTGTTGATACAAAATAATTGTAAAAATTTTAAAACACAAACATATATTTTCTCTTGAGGGCAGAAAAGCTGATGTTTTGGGCCTAGACCCTTGTCAGCTTTCCTGCTCCTCTGATGCTGCTGGGCCTGCTGTGTTCATCCAGCTCTATACCTCGTTACCTCTGATTCTCCAGCATCTGCAGTTCCTATTATCTCTATATATTTTCTATTTTCTGAGTTTGAGGCAGGGGAATACCAGAGTCAGGCCACCTGTACCTAGGTTTATGCCAGGTCCAGCCATTTCAGAGAGCACAGTTTTTGCTTGGTCCTCAACACTGCCATCATTTTCCCTTGCCTCTCAGAACTCGATACCCTTTTGAGATGAACTCGATACCCTTTTGAGATATACTCGCAAGCATCCAACTGAAATCAACACCTGAAATATGTACATCGATACAACCAAAGCTAGGAGGAGAAGTGCACAGTACCATAGTCCCACAATTTCACTGGTCAGAACATTAAAAAATACCTTTTCCTAGTTACCAAGATGGCCTACCATAAACTTTATCTTTAATCAGGTTTTGAATAGGAAGACTTAGCAACCACATTTCTTTAATAATCTTAGTTATTGGTTTATTCTCAAATCAAAATTTATTCAATGAAAACTCAAGAACCAGCTTACATATACAGGCAGCAGTGCATGTACAAATATTAAAGTCTAAATGTTTATGTCTCTAAATAATGTAAAATGCATAAGTAAAAAGTCACACAAAAGGAAGAGAAAAAATATAAATTTCTTTCTCTGCAGTTCTTTTTTTTTGTAAAATAGAGAAACATTTTCTGTTTATTCTTGGAGCCAAAAAGGATAAGGGGTTGAACTTTTCAAAGTCTGTCAGTGATGTTCTGCAAATATTGTCGCATCACTAATCACAAATAGTAAATTGGAGTCTTGGCAGACACAGCTTACCCTGGAAATCTCCTACAATTAAATCACTCTCCATAAGGAACAAATAAATAGCATCCTAAACTCCAGAAAACGTTCCTTTCAGAAACAGGAGATCAACTCGGTAGCCCTTACTTGGCAGCTACTTGATCCTCATCTAGTTCCAGATATCAAAGTACTCTCCACCAAGTCACTGTTCACAAAGCAAGCGATTCACAGGAAACACTATTTTAAAAAAGTTCAAAGTCTAGAGTGATCGTACAACACTTCTTTTAAGGAACAAAAAAGGTATTTTTTTCAAAACACAAAATAAATTAATTTTTCCACAATCCTTAAATTTTTAGTCCTCCAAGAAATATCAAAAATGAAGCACAGATTGTCTTACCAACTACTGAATTAGCTTTTCAATTGTTGAACACATTTTTTTGAGGAAACAGTAGAAAGCAGAACTAATAGCACAGTGAAACTTGGATAAATAATATGCTTAATGGAAATTCTTCTTGGGCTTAAAAATCTTGGGGTACTATTTCAGCTACATTACATTCAAAACAGTAACTCAATCCTCAAAATATTGAGAAAAGTATTGCTTATACTTAAAAAACACAATACTAAATGTACAAAAAGTACCAAGACTACCTAAGGAAAAATTTAAAAAAATCCGAAATAATCAAGAGGATTCTTGCAAGTACCAACTACACTACAATTTATTTCGTGCCACTTCACATACTCACTGTAAAAACATGACAACTAAAATAAGATAACAGTGTGGAGCTAGAGGAACACAGCAGGACAGGCAGCAGAGGAGCAGGAAAGCTGGTGTTTTGAGTCAGGACCCTTCTTCAAAAATGGGGGAGGGGACGGGGTCTCTCAAATAAACTTGGGTGGGGAGCGGTGATAGCAGGGAGATAGTGGAGCGGATACAACAGGAGAGAAGACAGACTGGTCAAGGAGGTGGGGATGAAGCTAGTAAAAGGTGCGTGTAGTTGTGTTCCTGCTGTGTTCCTCCAGCTCCACACTGTGCTAGCTCAGACTCCAGCATCAGCAGTTCTTACTATCTTGATGACAACTAAAATGTTCTTATGCTTCTACACATGTACATATTGTTACAGCTCTGTGATTTTCTGTAAATATTGAAGAGGAAAACTGAAAAGAAAACCTGATTATACAATTATAGGGGTAAATCAAAGACGAGTTCAAGAGGATAGGTTTATACTTTATGCAGAAAGTTTCTATTTTAATTGGAAATGGCTTATCTTGGTCTTGATGCATTGCTCTGTTGACATTTTCAAAGTCATTTCAACTTCAAATAAACTTGCTTTCAAATCAAGAATACAATTAAAAATAAACAGCCTCCTGAGAGATTTAGATTAATTATTTAAACTTAATATTACTAAAACGTTCTTAACCCACTTGCTAACATTGTACATCATGCATAAGTAAAAACTTCAATTAAGAAGCAATTATCGAGACAAATAAAATGAATCATAGCAAACTTAGTAAGTTGATGATAAAATTCAACTGGCCTGCTGTCTCTAACAAGTATGCAATAGTTAGCAATAATGTAAACAGAGGTATGAAAGGAAAACAGTGAAACATAATTTTTTCTTGTAGTGAAGTAATACTATAGCCAATGAAATTTTTCACCCATTACTTGCAATCTACACTTCCTATACGGAGTAGGAGCTGCTTGTGCGATGAAAGATTACAGGTCTAACAAATAACATAACATATCTCTATTCATTACAGAATTATAATCAAAAGGGACGCTTGACTTTTCTATTATTCTCAACCATGTTTTTGATTAACTCTGTTACATATCAGTAAAATTTAAACAAAAATAATATAAAATGTAGCAATATGCTTCCGCTAATACAAAGTGACAGCTATAGCTTCACAATCATGTCAATGTATATTAGTCATTCATAGATGAGTTACTGCTCCAAAAGGAGCGAACACAAAATCCCAGAGTGCTGATGACAAAGCAACACTAAGACACTGAGGGCACATATCCACATCTGATCTTAACTACGATTACTTCAATCATAGCTGTGAACATTATTAGTTGGAACCAAAACATGCAGATTAAAAATAATTTACATTTACAAAATACTTCTCCATTTTATGACAGTTGAGTTTTCTTTTCACTATTCATTCGTTATTCATTGTTAAACTTTGCTATAAAGTCCTACTTCTGTGTTGGTTACCTTTGAAGTGCTTTTACCAACACTTTCTTCATATTTTAAATATGTGCTACATCAGATATCATGTGGGAGAAGGCTGAAGATAGCCAAGCTTGGCAAGACTGAAAGATAAATGGCTGTACATTAGGCACATACAATGTTCAGTTGGTCATCGATGACAAAACAAAGTACTATTGAAAGAGGTGTTAAAACACAAACATCTGGATTAGATCTTCACTGGAAAAGGGTCTGGTGGCTCAAAAATTGCTGTCAAACATAGCACTTCTTTTCATTTGTGACATTAAACATGCCATCTTATCAAAATTAATTGCTTGATGATTAATAGGATACAAGTATAAAAGAGATCTACATCGTTCTTCCAATATCCTTTTGGTATATACATAGATAGAAGTTTTATTTCTAGCTGGCAAGCTGACTTTTAGAACACATAGCTGAAACATAACTTCTGTGCATCTGTTTTTAAATGTTAAGTATTTTAGGAAGTGCTTAGATCTATTACCACAAAAACACAAGTGATTCTTTAAGGGATTCATGTTTATTCCACTAAATTTGGCAATTAGAATTCATTGGACATGTAGAAACGATTCTCTGCTTTGAAGGTTTAGTATATCAATACCTGGAATTGGTGGGCTGTGAAAGGTTGAACAGGCTAGGCTTATTCTTCCAAAGTCCAGCAGATGCAAGTGACAGCTTGATTAAAAGACAAGATCGTAAGGGATCTTGACAGGATTCTTTTTGTAATTCATTCATAGCAAATCAGTGTTGCTGGCTGGGCCAGCATTTATTAACAATCTCTGGTTGCCCTGGTGACTGTGAGCTGCAGTCCATGTCCTGTAGGCATACCTACAAATGCCATTGGGGAGGGAGTTCCAGGAGTTGTTTGACCTAGTGACACTGAAGGAAATGACAATATATTGCCGAGTCAAGATGGTGAATGACTCAGAAGGGAACTTGCAGGTGTTGATGTTCCCACGTATATGCCGCGCGTGTCCTTCTAGATAGTAGAGAGCATGGATTTAAAACATGCTGTTGAAGGAACCTTGGTGAATTCTGTAGCTTATCTTGCAGGTGTGCATATCCGAACAGTGTTTAAGATCAGCCACGATCTCACTGAACAGGACTGTGCCTGAACCAGAGGTGCCAAGTGGCCTATTCCTGCCCTTAATTCATTTGTCTCTGTATTATGTTCAGGCTAAATACAAGGAACAGCGTGCAAGTTGCTTAAGTTGCAAAATTAAATGGCCAGTTATGATGATTTTTAAAAAATAATATTCCCCCTAATTCTAGCACAAAACAACTTAAAAACATTGGAGATAAACCCAAGCATGTAAGATATGTTCTGAACTTTCCTTACTGAAATACAATGTCTTTTGGAATATTGCAGCATATCAGATAAAATTAAGTTAAAAATAAAATTAACTTTGAAGCCCATCATGACCCACAAAACGGAATTCCATTTCTTTTTATAAAACCAAAAGACAGGCAAAACCGAAATTTTGATTTCTAAAGTCTTTAGCTCTTGATTAATCTTGTCACTACCATAGCAAAATCTGGGCCAAGGATTTGCAGATTAGCAATGACCTGCTTAAGTCCATCTTCCGTAAATTTCAGGACAGTTTCGTTATAATCATGAAACCTCACATTCTTCTGAAAAAAATTCAATGAATTCAAAGAACAGAAGTTCGTATCACAAAATTAGCATTCACAATCATACGTTTTATGTATTTTTCATTTTTTTCTAAACATATCATTTTGCAGAATGAAAAAACTATTCTCTTGCGACTTCATAACATACATGAGATCATTCTGAAACAATAGCAACACCAATTATATCGTTCAGAAAATTCAAAATGTTTTCAGAGTGCCTCATCCCACTATAAGTATGACTAATTCAGTCCTAGTTTTACATCTGGTTCATTCTATTCGAGAAAGAAAAACAAATTAGAAAGACAGCTAGTAATTTAATCATGGTAATGAACTCTAAAGTTTGAGTACTTTGCGAGCTTTACCATGTCAGCAATGTTTTAACACTTGGCTTTGCCTCATTCCAAAAATATCTAACTTTGTCAATGTGAAGGATGCATACTTCGTCATTCATTATAGTTTAAATACATTAAGTCTGTAATTTGTGTCTGGCATCATTCCTTTGTTCCTCATCAATCATTTTAATTACAAACATTGTCATAGCCTAACTGCTCCTCCATGTAATCAGTTAATAAACTAAGGCTGGAAATGTGTCAGAAACTACAGGTGAGTATTTCAGGTAAATAATGAACAGAATTTACAGTTCTGCACATTTTAAAAAATGGCAGGTAGTGTGCCTGAAGCAATCCTAGTTTTAGAATTCCAATATTCCAGTAAGCCTATCTAGCTTTCATTATATTAATGCCTTCTGTAGTTCGATTACCATAACTGTATCATGGTTGTTCAGCTCCACAACGCATGGATGAATTTTGTGATTCATGGCAAAGCAACAGCAGTCACCGGTGACCTAGAGAAAGCTTTGAACAAAGATTCAGATTTTGTGGAAGAAATCTCTCCTTTAACTGCCCAGAAAATTTGGTGCCAAATCCAGATGATGTCTTGGCATCCATCAGCAATTATGTCATCAAGCAGGTAGGCATATGATCAATTTTGAAATATTCACACACAGCAAACTAGGAAATTAAAAACACTTGAAATCTTTCATGTTTAGACCAAATTAAGATAGCAAAATAAATGAGAGTACTAAGTAGTTGAATTAAAATATAGACTTTTATCTAGCTTTTTTTAAAAAAGATGTGAACTTTTGTACTAACAGGGAAATTCAACATTCCACAATTCTAGGCCAGTGAGTGCCATTTGGTACCGATTACAAACTTACGCGACCATTAAAAACTCAGTTACGTCTCATGCAACAATATGTAACAATTGGTACACTGAAACAAATTGCTTTATAACAGATGTTATCATCAATTAATGATTGCAATAGAGGTAATCCGTGAGAACCTCTATGAAGCACCCAATAAAGGAGCGTAGATTAAATGGCAGCAACTTCTGGCTTCCATATTAGTTTGTACTTGTCTAAAATGATAAAAAGGTGATTGGCAGATTCAGAACAATAATATCAGCAAATGCTGGCATTGTCATTATTACCACAGCAAAATTTGGACCATGGATTTGAAGTTTCGTATTTCTCTACCGATACCCATTTTTTCATAAAGTTCTGCAATGTAGTTTTTCATGATGTAAGGAAGAATAAAATTAGAGAAACTATGAAACTAACACAATTCCCACGATTAACCCACATTTTAGGATATTGGCAATTTTTTCTTGAATGGATAAATATTTCCATAGATGACTGGATCATTACAGGTCTATGATAAGATTGACATTAAACATCATTAGTCTATCCCATTTAATACTATTTGTTGTCAAACAGTGCAGCCAATTTGATTTTCTTAAAAATGGGGGTTAAACACTTAAGCAACCAACTATACTCTGTCAAAGTGAGATGCTAATCTCATGTTGATCAACTGGGAAATTGAATGATTTAGCACATTTATTTCAATAAGCAAATGCATACTTCCCTGTAACATCATCTCACATCCTTACCTCTGATTAAAACTGTGCAGAACAACAAAATCAGTAAAATTTCTGTCAATAACTAAGGCACCACAGTAGAGATTCAAATTCTGAGCAGTATTGACTTTCAATCTCCTGAGGAGGCTTCCTGCCTGGCGTAAACTGAAACTGGGGAGAAGGATGGAGTTCTCTCCAGCAACTCATCCACAACTGAAAAGCTGAGTACAGGGGTTTAAAAAAGCTTAATTACAACAAAATGATGCACTTGGAATTCTTTTCTTCATGTTTACATTACATTCAATATTGACACTGAGCTCTGAAACTATGCAAAGGAACAAGCTCAATACTTCATAGGGGAGGTGATGGCCTGGCAGTATTATCACTGGAGTGTTAATCCAGAGGCCAGACAACCTGCTGGGGTCTCAGGTTGGAATCTTGCCATGACAGATGGTGGCATTTGAATTCAATAAATATCTGGAATTAAAAAAAATCTAATGATGACCGTGAATCTACTGTTGATTGTTGGGAGAAAAATATCCATCTGGTTCACTCACGTCCTTTAGGGAAGGAAACTACCATCCTTACCTGGTCTGGCCTACGTGACTCCCAGACCCACAGCAACATGGGGAACTCTGAACTGCCCTTTGGCCAATTAGGATGAGCAATAAATTAGCCAATGATGCCCTTATCCCCTGAATGAATTTAAACAAAACTTCTAAGGAGGAAGTGCAATTCCCATTGAAATCCATCATCTTTTAATGCTACAACTTAATATCTATACAGCAAGTCTAAAATCTTTTTCACAAGTGTTGACATTTATAGCCTTCATTTAATCACAACTGCAAGGCTCATCATTCAGCAAGTCCATAGCACTCACCTGTTCTCATCAAAGAATGAAATTTCTTGCTTTAGAATGCAAGCAAAAAGCCTTTTACGCAGTCTGGCTACCAGCCTGTGTCCCGCGAGAACAAAAAAGTAGGCACGGATAAATGAACAAGCAGCACCACCAATGTATATACCAAAGAGGATAAGAATCATTCTGTCAAGATCCTCTGAAAGAAAAAAAACAAATCTTATAAAGTTAACTTTTACAAGCAGAATTTTAGATCGCCTTCACAGAACCACATATCACATTTTAAAATAAGACTTTTAAAAATTTTTAAAAACATTTCCAAACCATATTTTAGTTGTCATTTACCATTCCAAAAGGGTTAATGCGAACCAGTGGTAACTAGATGTCATCAAAGCACCCACTGCAGCACCAAAATGATGAAGCTTCAATGTATAATGCTAATGCACATATGCCCAAAATTATAACATCACAAATCCAGTCACGATTGATCTTTTACAGCTGATTTTAAATGTACATCACAGTTAGTTTCACATCTGCTTTCAGTTGTCCTAGGCAATTATATTTATTTGCCGGCGTGGGCTGAATTTTTAATATCAGGTCTAGAAGCAAATGTTGGCTAAGATTTTGCAGATGGGCAGTTTGTAACTTTTTCTACTCATCCTTTAATTTGAAAATTGTTGCGCTACAAAATGCTAATAGTTCAAGCTGACAATATTGTGGTGGGTTCAATGTAGCCTTTGGAACCAACAATCCATCTCCTATTATGCAAGTAAATCAAGTGATTAGGAAGTAAAATGGAACATTTGTGAACTGCAAAGGAATGTAATATAAAATTAAGCAAGTTCTGCTACAGGTGTCCAGGTGATCGGTGAAACAGCATCTGAAGTATTGGGTACCGTTTTGATTTCCTTATTTAAGAAAATGTACAATCTTAACATAAGTAGTTCAGATAAAATTCAGTTGACCAATTCCTAACAGGTATGGGTTCGTTTTGAGTAAAGTTTGGATAGGTTGAGCTTGTAGTATTCCGTTGGGATTTAGAACAATACAAAAGGTAATCTTAATAAAACACAGGGTGCTGAGGACATTTAAGTGAGGATACTTAACGGATATTTCCCCTTATGGTAGAGACCAGAATTAGGGGACAGTTTACAAACAATATGTCTTCTACTTAAAATGTAAATTAAGAGAAATATTTCCACTCAGGTCGGTAGTCTATAGAATCTTCTTCCCAAAGTGCAGTGAAGCCAGGGCCATTGAATAGTTTTAAGGCTGAATTAAATTTCCAATTAAAGGGAGTTAAAGGTTATATCAGGTAAAAAAGGGCATTAGTGGGACTACAATTAGATTTGCTGCAATCTTACTAAATGTCAAAGCAGGTTCAAGGAGCCAAATGGCACACCCTACTCTTAACTGGGAAGCTCATATGCATGCTCCTTAACAAATAGAAATTTAAAAGTTGTAAAAAGATCAACAGAGAAGGACAGTCAAATCAAGTGATAAAAGGAAAGAAAGAAAGAAAAATTGCCTTAAGGTAGAGTGAATAGGGACTGAACGGATAGAAAGGCAAGGTCCTTTTTAAATAAAATAGCAAGACCAATTTATTGCATACTGAGACACCAGGGTCTCAGCTGTTCCTTTCTTTGAAACTGGGTGATTGAGTGTCACAGTACGCACATAGATCTAATAATCAAAAGGATCCTTGTGCTCCATTAAGTACTAGCCTAGTACTAGTGTGTTGTAGTTAACTTGCAGTTAAGGCACAGGTACAATGTCTTGTAATAACAGACAGGCAGTTTATTCGAAATTCATCACGGCAGCAGCTTCCAAATTGCGATGATACAAATGAAACAAAAAAACCTGACTTATGATTTAGTTATATACAGTCCTTAAAAAGTACAAAATAAGATTGCATAATAATCATTTCAGCATATAAAGACCAAGGTTGTGTTAAACTGTAGAAGAGAAATTAAAAGGTCTACTGCTCTCCTCATTCTCTATCAAAATCCACAGGTCATCTGTTGTCAAGTCACATTCATTCAATTTCACCCATATCCCTTCAAACCCTTACTATTCATGTACCATCCAGATGCCTTTCAAATGCTGTAATTGTTCCTGCTTCTACCACCTCCTTTTGGTAAACTTGTTGAATTCACCAGATAGCATTCTGTAATGTGTGTTGATTTATGCACTAACAATGACATATATATTAAACTCATCTTTATTTTACAAGCAAATGATGGCTCTATGAAACTTTCAACACCTCAACATATTAACCAAGAAGATGCACCAGATAAAGTTTAGGGAACAGTAAATTCCAAAGTTGCAGAGTCAAAGACACCCACAAGGACAAATTAGGTTATAATAATCACAAAAACTAAATAAAAACTTACCAATGAGAGAATTTAAACATTTTTAGAACTACAATTAAGGAATCACTTATACTTATGTTGAGCGACATGAAAATGAAAATCAATTTTCGTTCAATTTAAGATGTGGAAGACACATCTTCAAAGTTTTCTAAACAATTCTCCCCTTGACGCCATTCTACTCATATAAATTAATAAATTTGTTATTACATTGTTCTTGGGATGTCAGGGAGCCTAACAAGATTGCTTTTACTGCCCATTCCATTGTCTTAAGATGCATTGTGGTGTTCTCCTTGGACCACTACAGTCCTTGTGCCAATAATATAATACTCTGCAATCGAATTTGGTAGAGAATTCCAGAATATTCATCCAGCAATGAACAAGTAGAATATATATGTCCATGCAATGTATGACTTGTGTAGGAAACTTTTAAGTAGTAGTATCCAGATGCTCAGACAACTCTTCTCTTCATTGGTCAAACAGTCCATTGGGTTAGGAGACACCATTTTGGCACACTGATGTGGTGTATCCTACGCATAATACATACTGCAGCACAAGTGTTCCAATGGTGAAGGTGGATATTAAATCTAGTGGCTCACCAAAAATCAAATGAAATGCTCTTCGAGTGTTGATACTGACTTCCTTGAAAGTGATCACGGATGCACCAGGGCAAATGTAAGGAACTCCAAAACACGGTTTGCCTGGTATCGTTTATAAAGCTCAAGTTATAAGGGGGTAAATGGTGCAACACTTGTAGAGTATCTAGTCTATGTCTTTCTCTTGTGGCTTAATGCAGCTGCTCCATCTGAGCTTCTCATCAAATAGGGAAGGTGGCCAGGTTTCTCATGCTAGGAATGGTCGCTGCCTTATACCTATTCAGCATCTCCATTATTTGTCATTTGTCAGCCCAAGCCTGAATGTTGTCCACGGACATCTGCAGATTCTCTTATCAGTGGAGCTGCAAAGGATGTTGAACGTGGAGGAGCATTCTTGGTGTACTAGCACAATCCTGGTTGGAGGCAAAAGCAATGTTAAAAGGAAAGGTTTACCAGATCTAAAAAGGAGGACAAATGTCTTTGTTACAAAACAGAAATCAGAAAAGCATAGTTCTTGCACCAGCTCAATTTACAGACAATGTGGAGTTGTTTCCTTTGGCTTTCTTTCAACTTCTTCCACCACTTTACTGGTGATGCAAGGTTGTGAATACATGGATTCTCAAGTCTTCCATTCAATGGTTGAGGATTTGCTGCTTTTAGTGCCTCTGATGATGGTTCATCCTCTTTTCCTTTTACCAGGGGTCTTGCGCAGAAAAAATTGAGGGCAAGTAGACAGCTATTCCAGGTCTTTGTTTACTTCGCCACATAAAACAGAAGGATATTTTCTCATCACAGGCCCAATTTTTCTGCTGTATAATCTGTACCAAAAGTTGTGGCCATCTACCCAGGAATCAATTAACTGGTTATTTTGCAGATCCCAGCATCTGCTTGGCTAAACCTGGGTCGCAGAAAATGACCAGCAAATTGCTCTCAGTCATTAGGTGTGACAAGAAATCATCTTGAATGAGGTGTCTCAAATTACACCTAACAACCCTAAATAATCAATTAAACACGTCAGACTATTTATGTTGAGGCTACTACCACTGGCCAAACTGACAAATCAACAGCAAACTCAAGATTTTTATACAGGTGGATGGATGTGTCAAAATAAAACCTGTAATGAAAATGCTCAAAGCACAAAAAAACTATTTTAGAGCTATGTTTAACCATAACATATTTAAATGTGTAATCTAATATCTATGTTATATTAGAGACTTTACATTTGAGTTGCAGCTAGGGGCAAGAAAACCTGGGACACAAGAAATGATATACGAGTAAACCACCATGAAAGTAGTGCATATTGATTAGGCAGAGCTGCCTGCATAAATCAAGAAGAAGAAATATGCATCAAGTGGGATTAGTGTGGATATGAGTCACTCACGTATGAGATTGAACCAGGCTTTGCAAATCAAAATCAAAACTTGGCTCAGCGGCAGTAACTTCTTTGAAATCACACACATAATGTGAATTCTTTCTTCAAAGTAACCCACCTCAGGTGTCATACAGCTAACATGTACACGTTTTTTATTGAACACAGAAAAATAGCCTTTGGCATTACACATGGTGATTTGAAGGCTACTGTGTTCAATGCTACATAACATAGGCACAGCATCAGAACCATTGACTTGTAGATTTCTGCTTCTGACACTGTACCAAAACAGTTTTATCAAAAATCACAAAACATAGTCATCCCCATAAACCTGTATACAGCCTTTGACATGGTTGACTACAACATCCAGGGGCAGGAAGCGAAATCATCGTCAGTGTGCTGTGATGGTCTGGCCTGGCCTGGGCCCCCGGCCCCCACCCCCCATCCTGATTTAGCCTTGCCCCCAACCCAAGTAAAGTGAGCTCCTTGAAGACCCAGGATCCAGTTATTGGGCCCTGATATACCCAGTCCTGATCCCTGCTCATGCATCTCCACTGTCCACCTACTGGGCAGGATGACAGTCACCTGGTTCAATTCTTATTTATCTAGTCAGTGTTTGAGATCTCCTCCTGACTTTGCATCATTACTTGTGTTCCCCAACAGCTATCCTTTACCTGACTTACTTCTCAACTAGATGCTGCTGTGGAGGCACATACCCTAAAAGGAAGCAGTCTTAGTTTTTGTAGGGGTGACCTCTACCTGGCCACATAGTGTGATCAGGTATAATTCACCTTAAGTTGTGTATGCTTGCGTACAAGATGGCAGACAGAAGCTAACTAAAACTAAGTAGCCTGTTCACACAGTGAAATACAATGGTACCTTTCAATAGAACTGCTAGAAGGTCAGTAAAGGAATGCTGTATGTTCTAGTCTGAGACAGTACTGATAACAGGATGCCTAAGGACAGATAAATGACCAGTTCTGGCCTTATTAATGAAAGGATGATTGTCCCAGTAAATGAATAACATCAGGCGCTAGATGAAGTCCCTAGCCAGCTGCAAGGATGACAGGTCAAGTTATTTCATAGTAAATAGATGCTTCTTTTAAGCTACCTGCAATATTAAATAGTTTCTAATTAAAAATACTTTAATCATAGAACCGTCACTGTACATATAGGGCACCATTCACACTAACTTACAAGATAAGAAAAAAAGGATGATAACTAAGATTGTCCAAATTTCCACTGCTGCAGCGCCAGCTCCGGGCTTTCAATCCCTCGCCATGGCCCTGGCTCCAGCTGCCTCGCTGACCTGATCTCACCAGCTGATTCTTGATTCACCATTACTGCAGGAGACAACCCGCACATTCAGCTCCCATCACATGGTCCCCGGTCGTGACCCAGCTCCTTCCTGACTCCTTAGTTATGTAGGTAAAAGAAAAGATTCCATGGCCTAGGGATTGCAAACAACATAAGATCAAGGGAATTTCAGGCCATCTGTAGAAATGCCCATCATTGATTAGGTGAGCCACAGGATTGATTGTATGGATTAAGAAGGAAGGACAGTGACTGTTATATTTGATCATTGCAACAAATTTTATAAAATGCTGTATTTTCACTGTAAAAATCAGAGGGGGTCATTAATCTCCCTGCCAGTTTGCGGAAGACTCTTTAACCTTCTCTTTGCATCAACCGGTTTCTGCTTGAATAAACATCTTCCACTTGTCTGAATCCTGCCTGTCTCCTGAGTTTTTGTCCCTGGTCGGGATGGGTAACTCCTACAGTTTTTATATGCTGCATGATATTTTACATGTATATCACTCCAGTTTCATGATGTGAGATCTGACACCACTGCTGCTGATACCATGCCAAACTCCATTCCCTAGCAAAAGTCTGAGATAAAACCAGTTTGTTCACAACCAAAGTATCACATTTGATCACAAGATTAACTTCCAACCTCATATGGCTTGACACCTTTCCGTTTCACAAAGTCACATCATTCAATGATCATTGAAAGGAAAATCCTCTTTTCCTTACAGACCACACAAGCTACAGTTTTCAACTGCTTCCGAGATCGCTTGCTTTCATTTGTGCTCAAATCTTGGAGACCACAAGTATACTCACGTGTTGGTTTTAGGGGTGAACATTACATGCATCACTTTTAGTAAGTCTCACCCTGGGTCTCCTGGACCCGAGCAATCAAGCTTGTCATTAGGCAGAACTGTTGCCATGACTCTCTTTATTTAAAGTTAAAATGAGGAAATGAAGAGATTACTTAAACCTTAATCTTAGTCTTATAAAATTTGCATTCATAACAACTGATCGCTGAGATAGTGTCTTACAGAGCAAGTGGGTGTGATAAGGCAATACTTGACAAAGCTGTTAATAATGCCTGATTATTTCTGGTGGGACACTGCTGTTCTTTCACAGAAACTTCTAGATTATATGAGGATAACAAAATTTGGAGCTCTTAGTTTTCTGTGGTTACTATGCTTACAAGCGAGCTTAAGATGAGTTTCCAACCATTTATTGATGTCAGAAAGAAAATATACAGACTTTGCCTTGTCTCAGTTCACCTGTCGTTGCACTCCTCATTCATGCTTTTGATTTCTCTACCTTGACAATTCCAACATAGTCTTGGCTGGTCTTATACACTGAATCCTTCATAATCTACGTCTTACAAACTCTGCTGCCCATGTCTTCCCCGGCATCAAGTCCTTCTCCCCAACATCCACTACACTGGCTTCAAATTGAAAAGCATTTTGATTTTAAAACTTGTACTTTTGTTCAAATCCCTCCATAGGGTTCCTCCTCCCAAGCTCCATAATCTTCTCCAATCTCTCAACTCTCTGATGGACCTGCATTCATATTATTCTAGCCTCTTGTTCATTCCCAATATTAGTCACTCAACCATTGATAGTTCTGCCTTCACAGTTGTCTAAGTTCCAAGCTTGGAATGTCTTCTCCACACCTCTGCCTTGTACTTCTTTAAGATACCTAAAGCCAATCTCTTTCCCCAAGCTTTTTATTATTACATATGATACTTCCTGACGTAGCTGTTTCATATTTGTATTATAACACTCCTGTGAACCACCTTGGGAAGTTTCAATATGTTATAAAGTACTGTTTAAGTATATCAGCATTCGTCACAATAGCATGACTTATGCTGAGTGATAAAGGAATGTTCGTTACGCATGAAACTTGTGAATTGATGGCTTTAAGTATTATGCTGTTCATTTGAGCTATTTCTGTTTCCTCAAGCAGAGGATAATGAAAAGGTATTGAGATTTGGCTACAGTGATCCATGCGTTAGGCATATGTGGGATGAGTGAAAGACTACAAGAAATAGGAACAAGTGTAGGCCATTCAGCCCCTTGAGTCTGTTCTACCATTCAACTGGATCATGGCTGATCTGACACTCCTTATGTCCACTTTCCTGCCCTTCCTCCATAACCCTTCATTTATTGGTCAAGAGCCTACCTCAGCCTCAAATATTAAGGAATCTGCCCCCACAGCCCTCTGTGGCAAGAAGTTGCAAAGGCATCTCACCTAAGTCTTAAATTGGCAGCCTTTATCCTGAGACAATGCCTTTTGATCCTAGGCTGTCCTATGTGAGAAAACGCCCTCTTAACATTAACATTGTCAAGCCCCTTAAGAATCTGACATGCTGCAACGAGATCACCTCTCATTCTTTTATACTCCAGTGAGTGGAGGTCCAACCTATTTAACCTTTGTAAGACTGTCCTTTCAAACTGGGGATCATCCTAGCGAACATTCTCTGAACTACCTCCAACGAAATAATCTCTTTTCTTAAATAAGGAGAACAAACTAAATTGCTCTCTGTACTCCAGATGTGGTCTCACCAATGAACAACTGCAGTAAGACTTCTTTACTATAATACTCCAATTCCCTTGAATAAAAAAGCCAACATTCCATTAGCCTTCCTGATTGCCTATTACACCTGTGTGTTAGCATTCTGTGTTTTGTGTACAAGATCCCAAATTTCTTTGTGTTGCAGATTTATGCAGTTTTTCCTCTTTAAATAATATACTGTTCTTTTGCTCTGTCTTCCAAAATTAACAACTTTTTTTTTACATTATACTCTATTTGCTAATTTTTGCTACTTAACTTATTAACATCTCAGCAGAACTGCTGGAATGCCCCTTGCAACCTGCCTTTCCATCTCTTATGTTATCTGAAAATTTGGTGACAGTACATTCACTTCCTTTCTCCAAATCATTAGTACATAGTGTAGTTCCAGCACTGATCCCACCCTAAAAAGGACCTTTATCCCTACTCTTTCCTACCCACTAGCCAAATTTTATCTATGCCTCAGCACTACCATGGACTCTTATCTTATGACTTAACCTTTTGCAGTTACCTCTGCCAAATGCCTTCTGGAAGTCCAAAATACAACACACTCACTAGCTCCACTCTGGCTGAGACTTTCTCCAAAAATTCAAATAAACCAATTAGACAGAACTTCCCTTTCATGAAGCCATGCTGATTCTGCTTGATTAGATTATCTTTTTCCAAATGTTCTGCTGTTACTTGCTTAATAATTGAATCCTGTAATCATGCAACAAGAGATGATAGGCCAGTCTGCCTACAGTTAAATGTTTTTTGCCTCCCTTCCATTCTGAATAAGAGTATCACATTGACTGTTTCCCAATCCTTGATACTTCTCCAGAATGCAAGAATTGTTGGAAAATTACAACTAATGTATCTACTATCTCTATAGATACTTCTTTTGGAGTAGCCATCTGGCCTAGGTGACTTAGCTGCCTTTAGCCCAATTAGGTTGTGTATTGCCAGCTCTCTAGTGATAGTGATGGCAGTGGTACTTAATTCCACAACTGGATCTTTTAATATTAATAGGATGTTTGAAGTATCCTCCAACAAAAAGACTGGTGCAAAATATCTGTATAACTTCTCTGCCATTTCTTTGTTCCTCATAACCCTCTCCCTAGTCCTCCTTTGCTGTATTATGAATTTATGCATGGAGGACTATTGGGAAGTGTAGGTAAAATATGTCATAGCAATAACTGAGAAGATTATATGATCTCCCCATCTAAAGAACTTGACCATTCAATGATGCTGCGCCTGCAACAGGCACTACTTTTGCCAGTCCCTCCAGGCATTAAAATTATTAACAGGAAGGAACTTCTATGATATTTTAAGATAAAGACTGCAGCTTCAATCATTATGATGTGCTTGGCTTTGAAATGAAGGCGTAAAGCTGGGTTCATGCATCATAATTAGGTGGAGCGGCTGGCAATGTCAAGTAATAGGGCCAATCTTAGAAGTTCCAGCACTACGTTTTATTGGGAAGACTGACCTGACAGGTTTCAGAAATATGAATCAACACTCTGTCTTGATAGGCCAAGACTGTGGAGAATTAAAATGAATAGGGGAAATGGAAAGCCAAAATAAGACAAAACAGGCATGCTAGGAAGTACAATACTTGGTGGAAGCGCAGGTCTTTGCATAGCTTTTAATACATTAGTGAATCACCCATAACATTTCCCCAGGCTAACCTTGGTCAAGGTTTTATCTTTTAGTTTGATTGTAGGAATGGATCAAAATAATTGGCATTTTCAGATACATGGGTCACTAGTGGTGGGAAGACTTAGTAAGTGACATTTTAATGCATGCTAATTAAAGTGAAAGCAAAAATTTGTCATGCCTTAGATCTTATTAATGGCACAAAAGAAAGAAATAGGTACAGCAAACAAGAACAAGAGGGAAAGATAAATATTTCAATAAAAATAGCATGCTGATAAATAGACATTTAAAAAGGTATTCAAGCAATTTATCTCCTCCTCAATGCAGCATCTCAGAACAGACTGTTAGACTCAGATACTGTTACTTATTGCGAAGATTTCAACTGCAACAGATATGCGTTTCCATGAGATAGAGGTAAACACTGAGCAGAAAATGGAGGGTGCCCAGGGCAGGGTAAGCACTTGGAGACATTTTTGGAGATATTTTAAAGGCAGACTGGAACAGTGATTTTCAAAGAGTCGCGAGGACAGGCCTCAAGTAAATAACGATAGACTGGGTGTAATAAGAAATGATCAATCAGTCAAGGTACCTGGAGGTTATCCAAGAAGAGCTAGACAAGGCTTTAAAGAGATTTGGAAATAAAAAGATTGAAAGTTAAATTGCTATGACACAAGGACCAAGTGAATTTGAAAGAAGACATGTATGGCAAAGACAGGAATTACAAGTTCTAGACATTACATTTTTCTCAAGTAAAAGCTTTCAGAAGTGGACAAGGATATGCAAAAATACTAATCTATGAGCTGATGTGGGCAAGAGCAAAAGGATTAATGATGGAAGCATTTAAAACAATGAAAGTTGAAGACTGCAATCTTCATAAGGCACCACAAACTCCTATTTCTTTAGTTCAGTTTTTCACTGTAATCACGAACCAATTCCAATTGCATAAGGCTGGTTGCTATCCAACTAAAATAACAAACAAAATTGAATAAATTCACTTAAATAGATTTAAATACATATATACTTGGGGCGGGGGGGGGTGAATAATGGGCAGTCACTTTCAAGTCATCCAAATTATTTAATTTAGGTTACTAGGGAAACAAAAAAATTCAAACAAATTTCAGTCTCAGTTTAAATCCTACGCAGTTAGTTCACGAGCTTAGTTTCAAATGGGATAGCATCAATTGCAGTTTCTCACTAATTCAGATAACAAGAATTTTAAAATAGCTTAAAAAAGTTAATAGACCTAGCTTCAGGTAACCGGAAAAACAACTGCATTACAGTGGGGGCCTTTGCAGCAGAGAGATTTTGACAGCATATCACTCAAATAACAGCACAACATTCCTGTTTCTTCTGAAAGTTAAGTGATGTTGAAATTGATTATTGAAAAAGTAGTCAGCTAATTATTTTTAAATTAATTCCAAGGCTCAATTGCAAAAGAATCTACCAAAAGACTAGTACAAATCTCCTCAGTCACAGAGTTCAAAATATAAAAAAAATCTTAGACACTTCAAGGCAGGAAATATCATTATGTACTCAAGCCACTTTGGTAAAAGCACAAACATGTTTCATTCCTCAGATCACTACAAATTATAAATAGATCAATTATGTGAATTGCTCAAACACAAAGCAGTAGCTTCAGTTCCTGGATCAAGGGCACAGTTTGACAATGAATTCAAACCTGTCACAAATATTATTTCCAAGATGATTTGGTTGTTTAATGCATTTTGAAAACAGCATCAATGCACCCCCTGGTGGGATAAAATTGTATGTTACACTTTATTCCAGGAACACTGGAACACGGTAACATTTTTGTTCCAATTTTGCCTTGTTCAAAAATCAGCAACATCTTTATCAGAGTCCTTCATGTTATATTTAACTAAATTATCTTAATTGCAGATTCCAGAATTATTTCCATAAAGACAGCAGTGTTTAACTAAGTAGGAAAATGATTCACATACCCATTGATTCCATAGCAATATCAATGACCTTGCCAAAGAAAAATGGAGCCACTATCTGTGAAAGACAGGAGAAAACTAGTGCCAGCATCCCACCAACACAAATCAGTATTTCCTATTGAATAGAAAAAAATATTTTAAATGTCAATATGATGTATATGTGACAATTTCTACCCGTAAAGCAACATTTTACTTAAGATTTCCAATATTGTGGATAGTTGTCTGTAGCCATGAGCTGTAGACAGAAAAAATGTTGAACTATTTAGGTAATTTAGTAATGGAAAGCTCTAAATGGGCAACAAGTCATTTAGGATCGAAATTGCCCCCAATATTTTAGGGGAACATCTGAAGGCAGCCAAAATTGGAGTCATGATATTTGGCTGGCTAAAACTTGAATTGGCATGAAAAAGATGTATCTGCCCTCTCTCATTCACTGAGCTATCCTGAAACATTTTGTCATAAGTCGGTCTACACACACTGTACCTTGGGCAGAATCTCCCAGCCCAGGGGGCACAGGCCTGGACATATGAAAGCAACTTAATTACAGGAGGTAACAGTGGACCAAAATCCTGACATTCTCCTGCCTCCACAAGAAATAAGTTCTGGGTGAAACGATCCATGCTCAAGTTTCCTATCCTGCCACTAATTTAAAGACATTGAGTCATTAATTGGGGACCACTTAAGGATCTGCTCCCATCTCAGCTGCAATAATCACAGGCAGGACTAAATAATGGCCGGCCCACTAGAATGGTTAACTAGTCCAGGCTACCTGCTCGTTAGGAGTAGTGCATCTATCAGTTGTAATGTGCGCAAGATTCAGGGCATGGAGACAGGACAAGGCAATTTCTGCTGAAAGTCACCTCTGTTCCTGCTTCTATCACCACAGAATCCCACTGCCCACAAGCCCCTACCACAGAATATTCCACTCCCACAAGTCATTTACACCTTAACCCTTGGTCCTTGTGATCCTGGAAGCCTATTTGGCGTTCACATCTTCCACGGTACCACTGAGTGCAAGAAATGACCCTTGATGATTGGTCGGCAGCCCTTGATGTTCAGGACCTCCTCCGTGACTATTTCAACTCTAGGAACTTGATTTCAGATGAAGGCCCGTGGGTGCTTTCCAAACAGTCTGATTGGAAGATGATATACCATGCCTTTCTCTGAAGGTCCGGGGGCATATCTCACTACGTTTCAGTGTGCATGCAAGACACCCAGGGAAAATGGAAGATTTTGCCCCTTCAGTGGAATGGACGCATGAAGGTTACATATGGCACAGTTCAAAAACTGGCTTCTGATTACCAACCCTTCAGTTGTTTGGTTTTGCACTGACAGTCGAGGTCAAATTATGAAAATCATTGATTTGCCAAAAATCACATGCTCAATCCACTTTTCTGCACACGTTTCTGATTAGCACTGTGCCCATTTTAAACGTGTGTTTTAACTAAAATTACACCCTGCAATGTTCTTCAATTCTAGCTGATTAAATTCAATTTTAAGTAGATATTAAAAACCAAACGTGAGCATCCATATAGCCAATTCCTGATTTTCTGTAGTTAATTATATTTTTGCACAATATTTAGTCAGAATTCTATTAAGTAACATCATTTTGTTTATTTTTATAGCTGGAATTTCAACTGTAGTATATTAAATAAATACAAGTGGAAGCAGAGGACCTGGCATTTGAAATTACTGTAATATACCTAAGAAAGTTTGAAGGCTGGTACAGTGTAAACTGTAAATTTTTGCTGTGGTTCTCCTCATATCTTCAACAGAAGATCTATGGAAACTCTGGTAAAATACTTAATCATTGCTTACATGGATATTCTATGGGACTTCTATTTTGGTCAAAGCCGACAAATCGTAGGAAATTCGTTCTCTTGACATTTTAAGGACAATTATTATAGTCAAGTGAATAATTACTGTTCAGAAATCAGGATTTACATTGCCTATCTTACAAAGTCCTAATGCATGGGGAACACTGCATGCTGAACACAGCAAGAGTAAAAATGATTTGGTGTAGAAGTCATACCTATCAAATCACACTCTTAAAATATAGTCTGAACTTTTTCCTTAGAAAAAAAGATGAAGTTAGAAGTTCCTTGAAGTCTGCTAATCAAGAACTATAGAAGTGCATTATCTTTTAACTGCAGGACTCCTCTAACATGTGCTCCACCAATGCAAATTGGCTTTAATGCGACTGATAAAATAGGGTAATGCTATTTCCAAAACATGAACTTGTATTGACTATAACATGATTCCATTAGTGACAATGTTGTTTTGGAAGTAGTTTTTAGAAAGTATTGTAGGGAAAAAAAAATGGATTTCAAGATTCTCTTCTTCTTGGATAATGCACCAAACCATCCTCCCACCATTGGTGAGCTTTCTGAAAACATCAAGAGGTTGTTTCTACCCTCAAACACAACCTCCCTCCGTCAACCCATGGACTAGGGTGCAACAGCAATTTTCAAAGCTTATTATTTAAGGCACACACTTAAGAGGCGGATTGCAGCCACTGAGGATTAGGACAGTGTTCTTCAGTTTTTGGAAGAACTTTGACATCAAGAATGGAATTGACATTATGGTCGAGGCCTGGAGTGATGTCAGTAAGGATAGCTTGCAAGCAGTTTGGTGGAAGCTTCTCCCAGATTTTTTTCAAGATTTGAAAACCTTTGATTTGTCACAGGAGCCCCCAAGAATCAAAGACAATTGCGTTGATCTTGCAAAGCAAGCTGGATTCGAAGAAGTGGAGAGTGAGGATGTTGAAAAGCTGCTCGAGTCCCACCTCCCTGCAGCTGATCTATAACAACTTGTCCCACAGAGGGGGAAAGTGAAAGCTGGGCATGAATTTGAAGTAGAGGATGCAGCATGACAAGGGCTTTCCATTTCTGTTTTGTCTTCCACCCTGAAGGAAATTGAGAAGCAGTTTCAGCTTTCAGAGGACAATGATTACCATGCAGAATACAGAAGGGTGGCAGTTTGTGGAATAAAATCTTATTTGGCACCCTATGAACAGCTTCTTTATGGAAGAAGGAAAAAGGGAAAAACAGCAGACACTGGATGTCTTTTTTAAGCCAACCCCGAAAAAAACAGAAGATAATGAATGACAGCCATCCACTTTTGGATGAATTTTTTTTTGCCGTAACCGTGCAACATCAACCATACCTGAAGGAGACGATGATGATGACCCTCAGCTCCTGCATTAACAACAGGCCAACTTCAAAACCTCTGCCCTCATCAAGTCATATTTACATTTTTTTTCAAGATAGGTGTTAAGTTTACTTTTATTTCATTAACAGAAATTAAACAAACATTTATTCAAACTGTGCTGTCCTTTGTGTTAGACTTTTGAGTGATCTTTGAGCTTTTTTTTGGTGGGTCTGCCCCAACCCCACTTTTCCTGTAGGCTCTTATTTCTATAGCATGATTTTTGCTAAATCAACATTCCACAGGGATGTAACTATTGCATGATAGCAGAATCCCCTGTACCGCAGATAAGAATTAGGAATACATATCAGATATATAACCTTGAATAAATTCCAGTCCTTATTTGTGAAATTGTCATTGATAATACATTAACATAAATAATACTCACATCTTTAGCCAAAGAAAAGAGACGCTTAAGATCAGCTTTATTTTTTTTCTCCCTCTCTTCTTCAATGCTGTGTACAATACGAAAGATCTGAAGTCTTCTTAGAAACCTGAGGCAGGAAGTATTAATCTTGTAATGCGCCAGCAATACGAAGGGACTGTAACAACACCTAAATATTAATACTAAAGTCACAAACAGCTTTAAATCAATCGCAATTAGGAAATATGCATTGTTAACTTGTAACTCTACAAGTTAAACTCTAATTCTTCCTAATTTCTCTCCTTCGACACAAAGACAAATAAGATAGATACTAAGGGTGGAAATACGAAGAGGAATCGGGGAAATACACAGTTTAATAGTGCTAATCTGGACCATAAGAGCTTAAGAGTCGTTTCTTTTGGTTCCTTCCAAATCCTTTTAATTCTTTGCTGTTGACACAAGATTGTTTACACCCTGACGCTCTCTTTTATTGACTGGTTGAGAATTTATTCTTCCACTTGTCTTTGAAAGCGTTTCAGTATCCTTCGACAGGGGATTTGTAGAGAATGATGAGTGCAATACAGCCGTTACTGGAGACTTTCTGTTATTTCCTTGGAAGAGAGAAACTAGATTTTTTGATTCTCTCTCTCTCTGCAGGCTACAACAGCCACACACAAGCATTATGACTTGGTCAGGAGCCAGTTAAAATGCTACTGTCAACAAAATTATTCCCCTTTAATTTGGGAACCGTTGTCTCCATGGTGTCTGCTTTTGCTCCCACTGTTCCAGGGCGAAGCACCATTTTACACAACTCATAGCCATGCTTAAGTAAACAGGATACTTAAAACTGCTGAGGGGCAACGTTTTCACTCAGGAAGTGGAATTAACTGCCAAAGGAGCAGATACAGGCATAATTGCAACATTTAAAATACATGTATCCATGTGAATGTGAAGGATTGAGAGGGATACAGACCAAACACAGGCAAGTGGGATTAGTTTAGTCTGGTAAAAACTCAGACGAGTTGGACCAAAGGGTCTGTTTCTGTGCTCCATGATTCTATGCTAAAATCTCATGAAGTCTTCTTTCTCCACCCCACCCTCCCATTTTTAGACCACACAAATAATGAAACTATGATAAGCTCTTATGGTCTTTATACAAGTGCGTCAACAGCATTGCACTCATCAACGCTGTTAGTGTTACAAATAATTACACTATGTTAATTAACTGCTTAAGTTATTTTAAGCATGACTGGAACAGACAAAGTGTCAAAGGTAGTGACCATGAAACTGCTGAACTGCTTTTACAAATTTAACCAGTTTAGCAGTGCTGTTTAGGGAAGGAAATCTACCTGGTCTGAGCTTTACGTGGCCCACAGTAACCTGGTTGACTCTGTTCTGTTTTCTCAATATTCTCAAATGCAATTAGGAATAGAAAATTAGCGACAGCCTTGTCAGCATGTGGAGACATTAGGAACAAATAATAACACTAGTTTCTTTTGATCACTTTGCTTGTTTTTACTGCCATTAAACAATTGCGAAACTTAGCATGTATTCTGACGATGCCAAAGTGCTCAAATTATTGAGTGAAAAATTGAACTGGTAAATGTTGCAACAGATAACAAAATAGACTTTAATAACATGGAATTATTGAAAACATGCTTAAAAAGGGTTATCAACAATATCATTGCCATTAGTGTAGTCAAATTTCAATCTATGCATACTTTCTCCTTCATTGTTGCTCATTTTTAACTCAGTGTAATTTGACTAAACAACAATCCATTACCTGTTGCAAAAAATACAAAAGGGGAACTCAATCAGGCTGAAGACCAGGGTAGAAATACAAACAATCTTGAAAGTTAGGTGCATCTGTCAATGGAAAAGAAAGTTTGTTATACAAATCAGGTTTAAGTAATCACAGACAGACAATTAAGTGTATTTAAACTTCATCCAGAAACAGTGGTAACCATGATTTATTTAAAGCACAATAACGTTTTGCCTGGTAACAGTGATAGAACTATACAGAGAGAGTGGAGAACACAGCCTATCATTTTTATCTTGGCAAACAAATCAATTTTTTGCAGGAAGAAAATATACAATGATGCTGGGATTTCTAGATGAATGCTCTAGTAAGAAAAAAGTAGGCTCTCGAAGCACATGATCCTTTAATCAAGGGACTGCATGAAGCAAAGAACCTACTAACCTGAATCTGACTCTTCTATATTACAAGCCCCTTGTTGCGTTGCTTAAATGAACAGATTTCACAGTGTGAAATATTTAAATTAATACATACAAGAAGCCCAAGTCAAACATTCCTTAGCCAGAAAATGTTATCAGAGATAATGGGAATTTCAGATGCTGGAGAATCCAAGATAACAAAGTGTGTAGCTGGATGAACACAGCAGGCCAGGCAGCATCTCAGGAGCACAAAACCGTTTCGGGCCTAGACCCTTCAGCAGAGAGGGGGCTGGGGAGAGGGTTCTGAAATAAATAGGGAGAGAGGGGGAGGCGGACCGACGATGGATAGAGGAGAAGATAGGTGGAGAGGAGAGTATAGGTGGGGATGGGGATAAGTCAGTTCGGGGAGGACGGACAGGTCAAGGAGGCGGGATGAGGTTGTCAGGTGGGAAATGGAGGTGCGAGGTGAGAGGAAGAACAGGTTAGGGAGGCGGGTCAAGCTGGGCTGATTTTGTGATGCAGTGGGGTGGGGGGGGGGGGTGAGGGGATGAGCTTGGCGGGTTCAATGTGGACTTCACAAGCTTCAAAATCTCCCCCTCACACACTGCTTCCCAAAACCAGCCCAGCTCGTCCCTGCCTCCCTAACCTGTTCTTCCACCCACCTATCCCCTCCTTCCACCTCAAGCCGCACCTCCATTTCCCACCTACCAACCTCATCCTGCCTGCTTGACCTGTGTGCCCTCCCCACCTATACTCTCCTCTATCCATCTTCAGTCCGCCTCCCCCTCTCTCCCCAGAGGATTTTATGTTGGTTTGTCAAAGGAGATTAATACTGGAAAGATTTTTCAAACTACAATAATATTGAGTTTTAATCCACGAATTGCTGCAGGGAAACTGCAGACCCTGTGTACGTTATCCATTAAATGAAAAAAAGAACGAAGGAACTTCTGGGCTTTTAGTTGAAATGATGAGAAGTATTTTACTTCTGTTGAACACATGTAAGGTGCACTTAAAATCTATACATTGTTAAGATCAAGCAAATTACCAATATGACAAATGTTTCATTTTATTTTACACCTTATAATTTATGGGCAAAAAAGTGACAACCATTCAAATCGATGCTGATTTTTTAAAAATGCATGGATGGGGAGCTGGGTCAATTCCTTCTTCACCATGGAAGCTATTGGGATAATAACAGAAAATGCTGAAGAAGCTCAGTAGACCTGGCAGAATCTGTGGAGATTCTGACATTCAAATCTGATATGGAATCTCTTCAGTAAGTGGAACAAAGAGTGACTTTTCATTCTTACATTTTCTTTCATTCATCAATTAACGTGTTCTTGCTCACAATTGCCTAAAATACACAGCACTGTATGTCAAGCAGTTAAACAATGAACTTTGAACCTGCACCCAGCAGTTGCAATCAGACAAAATTTAACAAATTAACATTAATAAACAAGGAATACTTACCTCATTATAACTCTGCGTTATCAGAATTGTAATTCCTTTGGCCACAGTATATGCAACCCAGAGTCCAGAGATTAAAAAGCTAATCAGGTGCAACAGCTCTCTTTTCCTTTTAAGGTTAGAATTATTAAGATCATCAATCTGCTTAAGGGCAATGGACTCCATTGTCAGGAAAATAACAATAAGAATGCAGGTTTTCATTGTGCAAAATACTGCAAGGTCAAAGGTTGATCGCCAAAAGCACCACTTAAGTACATCATTTTCCAAGTAGTGAGATCGACCACCTACAAAACAAGAACTTTAATTAATAAAAAAAAGTAACAAAATAACGTGTAGAGAAATGAACTGAAGCCAATGCCACGAAAACAACAAATAGTTAAAACAACACAAATTCTAATAAAAAAATAAGGCATCTCTTCTTTTCAAATATAAATCACAGCTGTAACTTTTACATCTGTCTGCTCAGGTTCTCGTGAAACTCGAGTTGTACTAATGTACTGTTAGCATTCCTGAACATTACCTAAAATTAATAACAGCTGTTTTAACCCCCTCAGTTTTATACTTAAGCCTAATGAAAAACATTTCCCATTTTTGCTAAAAGGAACATTCAAAAAGTAAATTAGTTTTAACACAAAAGTGTTACATTTTGGGCAAGACATCTGGTATGTGTGACTTTTCTCCATTAAAATTATGGCACATTTTCCAGGTGAACTAACAACTTCTCACATTCACAACTTTTGTCACTTAAAAACAGTCATGAAGCTTCTCAATTTCCCTTTCCCGCATAATTTTCTCCTCTTTTGCCATCTTGTGCTGTGCCAAGGTTCCACTAGAGACACTGTCCTCAATCTCAGTGCCCAAGTGGCTAATCACCATGTGAGCTGTCATCATTAAGCATGTAAAGGAGACTTGTATATAGCTCATCTTTGCCATTTCAGGTTTAATACTCATCTTACTGTAAACAGCAAAGATTTCAATAACCTTACTGTTACAGAACCATACTGAAAACTCAAATGGGAAATGTTCAAATGTTACATTCTGGGGGAAGGGTAAAAGCAACAGCAACCTATGTTATATGGCATCTCCAATGTAATGAAATATCCTAACCACTTCACAGGTGTGTCATAAAATTAAATATAAAACAGCCACAAAAGCAAATATTACATCAGGTGACCAAAATCTTGATCAAAAAGGTAGATTTTAACGAGTGTTTTAAAGGGGGAAAATGAGGTCAAGGCGCAGGGAAGTGCAAGGAGGGTATTGCAGAGCTTGGAACCTAGGCAATTGAAGGTTAGGTCATCAATGACTGAGAAATTAAAATTGGGATTCCACAAGAGGCCGGAATGAAGGAGTGCAAAGTAGGGATTAGAAAAAAATGCTGGCCTCGCCAAGGATGCCTACATCCCATGAATCAACAATACATTCTGGAGAATTGCGAAGCTGGAAGAGGTTATAGAGGGAGAGAGGGGCAAGGCAATGGAGACATGAAAACAAGGATCAGAATTTTAAAATGAAATATCTTACTTGACCATGAAACAGCACAGGTCTACAAGCATAAAAGTAATAGCAGAAGGGCACTTATTGTGAGTTCAGATACAGCAAAGTTTTGAATAACTTCACATTTGCAGAGGGTAGAATGTGGAAGACCAACCAGGAGCAAAATGCGATAGTCACTCCCACAGGTAACATCGTCACAAATGAGGGTTTCAATAGCAAAAGAAAAGTCAAAAATCAAATTGTCACAGAGGTGGATAAAGGCTACATGATGGCACCTCTGAGGTTTAAAGTTCATTTCAGGATCAAATATCAGCAAAATCAGTATCGTCAAACACTTGTTGAAATCAATGCTCTCCTGCTCTGCGCTAGGTGGTACTATGAGTAAGTAAGAACACAAGACATCAAATCCAACCGTATTAATCAGGCACGATCAATAGCTGTATTGGTTTATCATCCCCACAAGCTCAGAAAGGATCTTGTCTTTGACAGCTGGTGAAGCCATCAATTTTAATTGTTTAGTATCCATAGATTTTTCTCACCCTAACAAGGAATATCTCAAAATCCCAAGAAACTTACGACCACTTTGAAACTTTAGTTAATTTAATTATAATCAAAGTTTTTTTACAGAAGGTTAAATTCCTTACCAACTTACTCAAACAATAAAGCAAAACAGCAAAACACTTGAAAATACTACATTTTTCATGAGGAGTCAATTTTTTTGCAAAATTTTGTAGCATACAGTTAAAAATATACAAATGTTACTTATTCATAACACAACACTAAATGTGCATTGGGTCAGTTGGAACATTGGAAAATTGATCCTGAAATTAATTACTTCATACTGTTAATTACAAAGACAAAGACAGCTACATTACCTAAAATCCAAAGTATAATTGTAGATATTCCATCCACGAACAGAATAACATTAACAAGAGGGATGAATCTAACTGCTGGCAGTCTGTAATAATAAATACTGTCTTGTGCCATTCTTTTTCCAATCTCTTATTCTTCAAGGTGAAATATTCAGAGCAGCCTAAAACAATGAGAGAATATGATGCACTAATTTGAATATAATATTTCCCAATTTTGAAATAAAATCATATTTTCGGTGTACACAAATAAAACAACACCCATTACACTTCAGCGACAATAAAAAGACCAAAACTAAGAATTATTAACCTCCATTGAGTTCAGCGATATTGATTCTGGCAAATTTTGCTGTTTTTGCCATAGGTATGATACACGTTTATCACAAAATTCGAACAACACGACAACAGAATGATTATGCTGAGACTATACAATTTGAAGGGGCACAGCACTTTTTGTTATAGATTTATTTGCTTAGTATAATACCAAAAAGAAACTTAAAAATAATATATCTGCAAGATTGGTCCCATTGATTCATAGACAATGAGTTGTGGAGGTGTAAAATACAGTTTTAAAAGGCCCTTCAGACCACTGGCCCATTGAATCGATGCTAGACAAATATAAACTATATTAAATAACTATTCCAGTCCTATTTCCAGGACTTGGCCTGTAGCCTGTATGCCTTAGCATCGCAAGTATACGTCTAAATACTTATCATCATTGAGGGTTTCTGCCTCAACCACCCTCACAGGCAGTGATTCCAGATTTCCACCACACTCTAAGTGAAACAAAATTTCCCACATATCCCTTTTAAAACTTTCTCCCCCTCTCCTTAAATCTAAGCCCCGGTCATTGATCCCTCCAGCAAGGGGAAACATTTCTTCCGGTCTCCTCTGTCTATGCCTCTCAATTTCATACATTTCAAATATGACCACCTCACTCTCCTCTCCACCAAGGAAAATAGTTCCAGTCCATTCCATCTCTCATAATAGACCCTCCAGGCCAGGCAATATTCTGGTAAATCTCCTCTGCACCAAAGTCAATGAAATCACATCCCTACGATGAGATGAATTCCAAAACTGTACATAATTCTTTAACTGTGGTCCAACCAACTTTTCACTTGGTTCCAGCATAACCTCCCTGCTCTGAAATGCAGATAATAAGCCAAGTATCCCATATGCCTTCTTAACCACTTTCTCAACCTTGATAGACCAGTGCACTTGCATGCCAAGGTCCCTCGAATCCTTGGTATTTTTCAGGGCCCTCCTATCCATCATGAATTCCCTTGCCTCATTTGTCCTGCCCAAGTGCCCATCTCACATCTACTTGGATTGAATTCCGTTTGTACCAATCAGCCCATCTGAACAGCCCATCCGTATCCTCTTGTAATCTAACACTGTCCTCTTCATTTACTTCCCAAAAGATTTCCTATATCCCTGAAAGTACTGATCAACCCCCTACTTTCAATTCTAAATTGTTTAAATATATCACAAGTAAAGTTCCCAACAAGGATCCACTGCAGAACCTCAGTGGACACAGGCTTCCAATCATAAAAATTCCCTCAACCATCACCCTCCGCTTCCTGCTACTCAGCCAATTCTAGATTGAATTAGCCAAATTTCTTTTAGATTCACTATTAGTCTCCCATAGTCTCTCTCTACCTTATTGAAAGCCTTGAAGTCCAAGCAGACTACATTGAATGCATTGCCCTCATCTATATACCTGACTACATCTTCAAAAGTTCAATGAAGTTGAAGACAACAAAACCATGCTGACCGTTCTCGGTTAATTCCCATCCCTCCAAGTGCAGATTAATTCTGTCCCTCAGTATTTCTTCCGTTAGTTTCCCACCACTAACATTATACCGACTAGACTTTATTCTCCTGGTTTATCCCTTGCACCCTTCCTGAATAACAATACCACCTCTCCTCTGGCCAGATTGATTGAAAATTATTGCCAGTGACCCTGTAATTTCCTCCCTTGCTTCACTCAACAGCTTGGGATATAACAAAGTGTGGAACTGGATGAACACAGCAGGCCAAGCAGCACCTTATGTTACATCAGTCCCTGGAGCTGCCAGACCATTAGGTACCTCCTCTCAATGTAGGCTAATTTCTTTAAGTACACCACAGTCTTTTTCTTTGATTTCTACACCCGTGTTGCCCCCATCACAAGCGAACGCTGACACGGAAGTACTCATTTAGAACGCTACCTACATCCTCTGGCTCCATGCACAAATTACCATTGTGGTCTTTAAAGGGCCCTACACTTGCCCTCATCATTGTTTAACCCTTAACGCACTTGTAAAATAACTCAGAATTTTCCTAATTTTACTTGCTATTTTTCTTTCACCCCATCCTTTTTGTTCACTTCATTTCCTTTTTAAATTTATATCTCTTAATATCCACAGTTCACTAAATTTTTTGTTCCCATGCTTCATCTTTATTGGAGGTTTTTTTATTCATTCGTGGGATGTGGGCATCGTTGGACAGCCAGCATTTATTGCTCACCCCTACTTCCCTCGAGGTGGTGAGCTGCCTTCTTGAACTGCTGCAGTCCACCTTCTGTGGATTGACTCACAAAGCCTTTAGGCCTATAATTCTAGGGTTTTGACCCAGCTACAGTGACAGAACAGCAATATATTTTCAAGGCAGGATGGTAAATGGGTTGGAGGAAAACTTGGAGGCAGGGGTTCCCATGAATCTACTTCCTTTTGTTCAAGATAGCAGAGGTCATGGGTTTCGAAGGTGTTGTCTGAGGATCTATGGCAAACTTCTACAGGGAATCTTGTAGATAGTACACATTGCTGCTGCTGAGCATTGGTGGTAGAGGGAGAGGATGTGCTGTCAATCAAATAGGCTGCTTCTTCCTGGATGGTTTCAAGCTTCTTCAGTTTTGCTGGAGTTGCATTCCTTCAGGTAAGTGGGTCAAATCTAGGATTTCCCTCCTTAATAACACTGTGGGTGAACCACCTCGTCAAGGGCAACTAGGGAGCAGCAATAAACACTGGCTGAACCAGAGACACCCACATACCATGACTGAATAAACTTCCTGCAAAAATGGTCACCAGGGACAACTGATGCTTCCGTGATTTGCCACATAGCACAGCAGAAGCATATCATGGCTGAGTTCTGCTGTCATGACTTCCCTTAAGCACCTCAGTTGACTGATTACCAGACCGAAGAAGTTGGAAAGACAAAGCTCATTTTGTACTTCATGCTAATTTGACATATATTTCAAACACTTTCTTGCCACTACAAACAAATAGTTTGGAAAAGTAACTTACAGATTATGTATATAAATCAAAATACTGCTTTGCAGGTGCAGTTTCAAAACTATATTTTCTCTGAACAAGATTCCAAGCAAATCTTTTGGAATGGAACCTATTTGTTTGCTCGAAGAAACATTAGATTTAAACTTGTTTCTTTAGTGTACATAAAATCATTATTTTATGGAGTAAAAGCCCAGAACTGAACTTAGGGAGCAAACAAGGTCAAAAAAGATAAGATTCAAAATTTGCATTTACATGAACAAATGGAAGACCGCAATGAGGCCCAGAAGGTCCAATTTTCAGTTATTTATAAGTTATGATGTAAGTAACTAGTTCTTGATTGAAAACAAAAATGGGGAGCTTGCATTTATGTAAGGCCTTTCAAAGCTGTGGGACATTCCAAAGTGCTTAAAAGCCCAAAAATGTCTTTTTTTTTTAAAAGGATACCTGTAATAACATACAAAGTGCCATAGCCAATTAGCAAATGACATCATTTCTGTTTCAAATACGTTAGTTGAGGGACAAACTTTGGGTAGGACACCAGGGAAAACTTCCCAGCTCTTCATTCAGCAGATTAGCCTTAATGATAGAGGATGAAAACATCTGGCCAATTGGATCTATCCCAGCTCTCTGTAGGTCAATCTAGTTAATCCCATTGTCTCACTGTTTCCTTTGGACTTTGCGAACTTATTTCCCTCAATTACGTTTTCAGTTTTCCTTTGAAATCATTGATTATATACGCTTCCATCAACCTGGTGGATAAGGAGATTCAGGTCATTCCCACTCACATTAAAGCAAAACCTGCATTTCCAGTCCAAAAATCTTACTTTTGTGCCCCCTAGTTATTACTTGGTTGCCAGTTTTCCACATCTATGCAATGAAACTTAAAATTTCAAAATTTTCCAAAAATTACCTAGTTATGAGCACAAGTTTCCCCATTTAAATATACATTTTTATATCACTAGTAACATTCAACCCCTGACAACATCAGTTATGAATAGTGGTCTATCTTTGATTCTTCACTGAACGATTATTGAAGGTTACAGGATCAGTCTTGCTGATTGAACACAACTGGATAAAAGATCCAGCGTTAGTTCACATAGGTACCAGTGTGATATTTGAAGGAACAGTACGGTACACTCTGCATTATGTTGAGGGTGGAACCAGCGGGCCACACGCAGACATTGATAAGGAACAAAATAAAAAGGCAACCTGTAAAAAAACGTGTATGTCGGTGGGAAATTAAATAAATCATTAACATTGTAAATAAACACAAGGACCATAAACAAACCACACAATCCATAAATCAGAGCAACATAAACAGACCGTTTCGCACCGTCAATAGCAGAGATGACCTACAAGATGCTGCTGTTCTTTACCTGTCCTCACTTGCCAGCTCCTCTCTCTCCGTTTCGACCGCTTTATTACTATTTTTTTCTAATTTTTGTTACGGTATCAAGCACACAGCACTAAACAGCGCCACTCCCGCAATCACCAGACACCAAGGCACGGTTGCAGTTACAATGGCGACAGTTCGACCTCAAACCAGCTGCGCCCCACAAACCAACGGCTCAGGCAGAGAGGAGCATTTGGAATCCCCGCCCCCGGCACGCGCACGGGGGAAGGGGGCGGGGTCTTCTATGGAGGTAGAGCCTGAGGGGTCGTGGTCCAAGGTGGAGGAGGAGATTGAGGTGGAGTGATCTCTGGAGGAGGAGCCAGAGAGTGTGTGGTCACAGATGAAGGAGGAGTTTGAGGTGAATTGATCTCAGATGGAGGAGGGTGAGGTGCAGTGTCCTCATGTTGAGGTGGGGCCTAAGGAGGTGTGGGCCAAGGTAGAGGAGGAGCATGAGGTGGAGTGATCTCAAATGGAGGAGGAGCCAGAAGGTGTGTGGTCTTAGATGGAAGAGGAGCTTGAGGTGGAGTGATCTCAGATGGGGGAGTGTGGGGTGTAGTGATCTCAGGTTGAAGTGGGGCCTGAGGGTAATGTCTCAAGTGAAGGAGGATCCCTAGGTGGAGGAAGAATCTGATGTGGAGTGATCTCAGATGGAGGCAGAGCCTGAGGTGAAGAGTCTCAGATGCAGGAGTTGAGGGGGAGGGGTCACAGACAGAGGAAGACCCTAAGGTGGAGGAGGAGCCTGAAGAGGAGGTGAAGCCTGAGGAGTAAGAGAATTGGATTGGCGGGTTTGGAGAAGGACCCTCAGATGTAGAAGCTGTAGGTAGTAACGAGGAGCTGCAGGTAAAGGAGACAGCCCAATTGGAGGATGAAGGGCCTCAGGACGACAGGATGTAAGTGAAATAGGAGGATCCTCAGGTAGTGGAGGTGGAACTGCAGGTAGAGGGGCCACTGCTACCTGACTCGAGCTCTTTTAAAAACGCTGAGTGATATGATATCCCACCCCACTGTAGTTTCACTTGTACGTTTCACATTTCCATCATCAGTGTTTTTTCTTAAATAATCATTTGAGCTTGCAATAGTAATGGTATAATGCATGAGCTTTTTTGGGAACCAGTTGAACGGTGACCCAACAATCCTCAAGAGATGTTAATTTTTATCTCATTCTGAATATAACACTGTGGTGCAACATCAAGTGGAATAAGATGGATAAACATAAAATTTAAACTACTCATTAAATTCACCTACATATATTCCATAACAAAGGCAGAAAATGCTCAAAATGTTGAGCAGGTCAGGCAGCATTTGCAAAGAGAAAATCAGAGTTAATGTGTCATGTCGGTGACCTTTCAGTTGATAAACACAGACTTCAACACTTGTTTTAAATCTGAAACAGATGCTTCCCTGGCCAGCTGAGTATTTCGAGCATTTGTTTTTCATTTCAAAATTCCAGAATCTGCATTATTTTAATTTTTATACGTGTTTTCTAAAAAGAGTGACAAAAGCTGGCCTACAGGTGTCGAAGAATTGACGATTCAAGAACAGTTCTGTTTATAACCTCATGTTATTTGAAGGGAATTAGTGCAAGGTCTCTGTAATTTAGGTTAAAAGAGAAATGCAAAAATGAACTGAGGGAAGAATGCGAAGAGACCCGGCATAAGTTGACAAAGGAAAAGGAAAGTAGTGGTATCAGTGTTTGATACCCACTGACCGGGACGCCTCAACATGGTCCAACACAGGATCAAACGTCATGATCAGAGCAACCAATTTACCCCCATTTGTCTGAGAGCAGAATTAAAGCAATAACGTTGTCAAAAGTGGTACACAGAAGTTGTTAGCTTGGATGTAGCAGTATACATTGTCTTAATTTGTTGACTGTACAAGTCAAGAAACACTGATACCACTGCTTTCCTTTTCCTTTGTCAACTTATGCTGGGGCTCTTCTCATTGTTCCCTCAGTTCATTTTTGCATTTCTCTTTTAACTTAAATTACAGAGACCTTGCACTAATTCCCTTCAAATAACATGGAGTTGTAAACAGAACTGTTCATTTAAATTCTCAATAAGTGCCCAGACACCATGTCACCCTTAGAGTTGGGATAATTAGAACTGGGAATCACAAAGTGACATTATATGATGGTAGATAATAAAATGTGAGGCTGGATGAACACAGCAGGCCAAGCAGCATCTCAGGAGCACAAAAGCTGAGGTTTCGGGCCTAGACCCTTCATCAGAGAGGGGGATGGGGAGAGGGAACTGGAATAAATAGGGAGAGAGGGGGAGGCGGACCGAAGATGGAGAGTAAAGAAGATAGGTGGAGAGAGTATAGGTGGGGAGTTAGGGAGGGGATAGGTCAGTCCAGGGAAGACGGACAGGTCAAGGAGGTGGGATGAGGTTAGTAGGTAGATGGGGGTGCGGCTTGGGGTGGGAGGAAGGGATGGGTGAGAGGAAGAACCGGTTAGGGAGGCAGAGACAGGTTGGACTGGTTTTGGGATGCAGTGGGTGGGGGGGAAGAGCTGGGCTGGTTGTGCGGTGCAGTGGGGGGAGGGGACGAACTGGGCTGGTTTAGGGATGCAGTAGGGGAAGGGGAGATTTTGAAACTGGTGAAGTCCACATTGATACCATATGGCTGCAGGGTTCCCAGGCAGAACATGAGTTGCTGTTCCTGCAACCTTCGGGTGGCATCATTGTGGCACTGCAGGAGGCCCATGATGGACATGTCATCTGGAGAATGGGAGGGGGAGTGGAAATGGTTTGCGACTGGGAGGTGCAGTTGTTTGTTGCGAACTGAGCGGAGGTGTTCTGCAAAGCGGTCCCCAAGCCTTCGCTTGGTTTTCCCAATGTAGAGGAAGCCGCACCGGGTACAGTGGATGCAGTATACCACATTGGCAGATGTGCAGGTGAACCTCTGCTTAATGTGGAATGTCATCTTGGGGCCTGGGATAGGGGTGAGGGAGGAGGTGTGGGGACAAGTGTAGCATTTCCTGCGGTTGCAGGGGAAGGTGCCGGGTGTGGTGGGGCTGGAGGGCAGTGTGGAGCGAACAAGGGAGTCACGGAGAGAGTGGTCTCTCCGGAAAGCAGACAGGGGTGGGGATGTAAAAATGTCTTGGGTGGTGGGGTCGGATTGTAAATGGCGGAAGTGTCGGAGGATGATGCGTTGTATCCGGAGGTTGGTAGGGTGGTGTGTGAGAACGAGGGGGATCCTCTTAGGGCGGTTGTGGCGGGGGCGGGGTGTGAGGGATGTGTTGCGGGGAATACGGGAAATACGTCTCCCGTATTCCCCGCAACACATCCCTCACACCCCGCCCATTCTTAATTCTTAATTTATTACTTAAACATGCTGCCGTACTTGTTGGAAGATAAATGTCATAATACTTGAAATCTTTCAGTTGGGATAAGTTAAAATATTTGGTTGCTAGCCAATGACTTTCAGAGACTATGTTATTGTTTGTGTTTTGGGTTCATTATTATTACAGTCTGCATTTTTCTGTCCAGTTTTCTGTACAGGGAGATGCATGATACAGAATAGTTGTCAAATGCATTGTTTGAAAGCAATTGCACCTGGTACACCTCTTACAAATTCCCATATGGCAATATTACAAAGACTGCAATTTTGCTGGGACTGTCAGTTGATCAAGCCAGTTGTACAGAGTCCCATCTTTCTGGCCAAACTATTCAACAGTCTGCTCATTGTCAATTCACCATTCAGGTTTTACATTAAGAAATCATAAAGTAAGTTTTTTTTTCACTAGGTCCCATTCTATCACCTTACAAGATATAGTCCTTCAGGAACATGGCATACAGGCAGTGTCTGTCAGAATATTGTCACTGTGACATGCTGTTTTATGTAGACAGATTAGTCGTTTATAGTATCATTCTAACAACTTGGTCCAACATCCTTCTTGGATAGCAAATTCAAAACATCAGTCACCCTCTACTTCCTTGAAAAAATCAAAAATCAATTCCTCAATCTGTTTTTACTTACTTTCAGCTAGCTGAGCTAAGAACTGTTATGGTTTAAACATTTCAAAGGTTTTAGTACAAATCGCAGAACATTGCCGTTACTTATTCCCTTAGACAGTAGTCATTTATCATTCAATTTCTCACAAGCAATGCATTTCTAGTTAATAGAATGCAACATTCCTCATATCTCCTCACATCATCTGGCATGAACTAATCATTTCACTCCTTTTTGTTAACCTCTTTTTTTCTTAACAAAGACAATATATTTGTAGCGTATTTTCTTATAATGATACAAAACATGACTGTAATGGTTTGTGTTGTAAAATTAACTGGTACTGTTTAAGCTTGATTCTAAACAGTTCAGTGATTATATTGCTCAATTATGCATTGTTTATTAATGACTGACTGCAATAATTAAATATCTTTACAGAATTTGTTAACAATATTAACTCACCTGCAAAAACTACATGTGAGTTGTCATAGTTTATTATACAGGGAGTTCTGCTATAATGCCTACTCCACCAACACGAATTATTTATAACACAATTGACGAATAGGGGACCGCTATTTCTAAAATGTGAACTTGTGTTGGATATAATGCAATTCCATCGAGTATGTATTGACATCACGGGCTTTGTAAAAGGAAAATTTCCTTTTTTCTGTCCTTCCAGCTGGTGTAAATGTTCAGATTAATTCACAATGAGTTCATTTGAAAAAGGTAATTGGATTGTATGTCATAAACATTAAATATAATATCACACAGAGAACAACCATCTTATTAAGAAAATATGCAAAGTCTTAGTTTGAAGAGTTTATGCTGAACACGTTAAACGTAAAAAAAGAAGCATGATTTAAAATAAAATGAGTGCTCTTAAAACATGCATCTTTGTATGTAGTATTTTAGCCTAGATTTTATTACATATTTAATATTTAAGAACATTTGAATTTGTTCATGTAAATCATTTATACCAAAAGTTGTCCATGCTACAACCTGCTCTTTTCCAGCACTATTTTGAATACAATGTTATAGGTTTATAATGCATTTTAATCCTACAATTAATTTCAATGTCAGTGGGCTATATGGAAAAGAAAGGTCAGATTCACTGCTTCACTTATCTGAAAATCTATACAGAAGTCTGTGCCAATGGAACGTCAATTCAGATCAGCAATAGTCTAAGCTGTGATGCAGGCTATGTTGCAGGTGAATAGATTTTATTTGATTGTTAGTGTCAAGGCTCACACAAATGATAGGCATGGTGCCAATACTTATCGGAGAGTGGTGAGAAAGAATGTTGAGTGATTGAGTGATATTTTTGGTGGTCTGGCCCCAACTCCACTTTTTCCATAGGCCCTGTTATATCTATAGTGCAATTTTCTATGAGGCAACGTTATCCTGGAACACAACTATTGTGTCATAGCAGAACACCCTGTACTTCAATCACTTAACAGATTAAGCATTTTATTGGGGTACAAATATTCAATGACCTAAATTATTCTGATCTTGCTTCTCTGATTTTTCAAGTTTCCTAGTTCAATTTCTGACAAATAAATTAGAAGTACTTTCTATCCCCTATTTTACCCGAACCACGACAGTGTAACCTACTTCGTACTACATAGAACATAGAACAATACAGCGCAGAACAGGCCCTTCGACCTTCGATGTTGCACCAACCTGTGAACTAATCTAAGCCCCTCCCCCTACACTATCCCATCATTATCTGTATGCTTATCCAAGGACTGTTTAAATGCCCCTAATGTGGTTGAGTTAACTACATTGGCAGGCAGGGCGTTCCACTGAAAATCGAAACTATTTGTTGAACTTGTATATCATTAGATAGTCACTCATTGATTAATTTGATTTGGTGAATTTACTGTCGAAGACACCTAGAAATGGCCATGGCAACATGATTTACCTAAGAGCGGCTAAATAAGGAGCATTCTTCCAAAACTCCATCCATTTAGGGAGAGCACGCAGATTCTAGATTTAGCACAACTATACACTGTGGCTTGTGAGTAAAGCCACCAGCCTGTTTTGCGGTGTGCACTGTGCTGGGTCATCAGTAGGAATGGCAGTAAAATCTTGGTGGTGCCTTCAGTGGGAGGAAAGAAGTGACCATTGCAACAGGGCAAGCATCAAGAGAAACATCAGCTTCCATTAGGTGTCTGCAAGGGCTTCTGCTGACTGCAATTGAATCCTCTTTGTGAATTACTGTCAGCAAGTAAATTTAAGCCCTGAACTGAAAGTTAGTTAGGAATTCTGTGAAGGTGTCTCCAATCTAGTGTCAAGCCCTTGCACCATTTGCAAAATTGTAGATGTGGCAAAATATCTCTCGGTTTGCTGCTGAAAGAACTTCATTGAGTGACTATAGTTTTACATTGCCATTTATCCTGAGATGTCATCTCCAGAGTTTTCATGCACAGGTAATACAATATCACTCAATTAGCAGGCCACACTCCTGTGAGAAACTTCTGATTTGTACAGTCTCAAATCCAACTCCTGCCTCTGTGCCAAAACCATTCTCAAATCTCAGAGATTTGTTCTTATCCCTTGACTTCTGTGATCACTGTCAAGTTTTTCTTTCGTATTCATAAGAATTCTCTTAATATTTGTAAAACATCAGCAAGGAATTTCCCCTGAGTTTAAAATGAATCCATTAACTTCCCTTTACTCATTTATGTTATATAAGACAGTCATTGTTGGTTTGTCAGTAACCGGTGAATTTTATAGTTTTACTGCAAAATATAGAATTGCTCAGTCATGACATGTCTTGCATTTTCTGGACAAATCCAACCTGGTTAATTACCACCCTATCAATCTACTGACAATCATTCATCAGCAAAAAATGTGGGATGGGCTTGTGTTAATAACAGTGCTGTTAAGTGGTATCTACTCATTAATAACTAACTCACCAATGATCAGTTTGGGTTCTGCCAGGGCCACTTGTCTCCAGACATCAAAATTGTCTGGGTTCGAACATGGATGAAAGTGCTGAATCAGCAGGTGAGTTAACAATGATGGCCTTGATATTTTGTTATAATGTGGTGTCGAGGACCCCAAATAAATTTGGAATCAGTGATAATTGGAGGATGGTTTTCTATCAACTGTGTCTTAGCAGCACAAAGGAAGATGGCTGTGCGTATTGGAGGCCAATCGTCTCAAGTCCAGGACATTGTTGAAGGAGTTCTTTAGTGTAGATATCAACCTGCCAGAGATGTTCATCTCAAGGTAGAGACACTACCACTGTGCCACAATTGCCCTGTGTTCTTTAGTGTGATGTTCTGGGCCAACGCATCTTCAGCTGCTCATTGACCTTACCTTCAACATAAGGTCTGAAGGGGGCCAATTCATTGATGACTACACAATATTCAATACCATTTGACCTAGCCAACATAGGATTGGGCCAATCAATGTTATTTAGCGGTCATACTACACAGTACCTAGCAATAACCATTTTTGGCAAGAGAGAGAATCTCAACACCAACCTGTGAAATCAGCATTTTTATTGTGGCTAATGCCCCAACACTAACATACTGGGGAATACCATTGACCAGAAGTTGAACTGAATCATCCACAAAATGTACCATGGATAGAAGAGGAGATTAGAGGCTGCATAAATCTGACTTCCCAAGGCCTAATTCCATAAGGCTCAGGTAGGAATTATCTCCATTTGCCTGATCTGACAAATCTGAGAAAGGTAGATAACATCAAGGATAAAGCAGTCTGTTTACTGTGCACAGTCTATCATCTTAAACATTGACTCTCTCTACAACTGGAGCATAGAGACAACAGTATGTACCATCTACAAGATGTCCTGCAGCAGATCATAAAGGCTTCTTCAGAAGCACCTCCCAAACCCACAACCTCAACGAACTGGAAGGACAGGGCAGCAGTCTGATGACAACACCATTAGCTGCAAGATCCCCTCCAAGTTACAAAGCATCCTGACTTGGAAATATATCACCATTCCCTCATTGTAGATGTGTCAAAATCCTGGACCTCCAACTCGAACTGTGCTGTGCAAGTAGCTTTACCACAAAGCTGGAAAGTTTCAGGGAAGTGGTTCAACATCATTTCCTGCAGGGTAATTAAAGTTGCAGAAAGAATGTTGACCTCTCAGTAACATGCACACTCCAAGCATGAATGAATAAAAATAATATTTTCAAGAACACTGTCTTTTGTGGTGAAGTGATTAGTTCAACATAAGCACTTATCAGAGATTCTGTGATGCAATGAATACTTCCTCTGCCTCTCAACCTGAAGCTTTGGATTCAAATCCCCCTCCAAGACTTGAGCCAAGGAAGGTATGTTCATCACAAATTGAAGGTCAATTTGTAAATCCTTCCAACATGTGGCAAGTGTGGGGGATGTTTCTCGCCATCCATGTGATAGAAAAGTTGAAACCTCTTTCATCAATATCTCTAGCTTGGGAAGAGAACATGAATGTAATATTGTATTTTGCCATAGGAGCTCAGACTTCTTGGGGGGGTGTTAGTAACAACAGATTGGTGCCAACAGCACAGAACACATTCCCTGTTCTGCCTGGGGTGGATTCAGGATCTCTTTCTTTGCCCTAGCCCTGCTAGAGATCATAGGTTAGATCTGCCTTTTGGCAGAGAACTCAAACAGAAGAAAATAAATACCTATATTAATACCATAACATATAGCCTTGACCAAAACTTATTCCTTGTGATAATGATTTTTACCATGGTTTTCAATCCCTATTTCCCATTCAATTTTGCTACATTAATTTTTATGATAGAGTTGCAGGCCTTGTCGCTTGTTGGCAGTTTGAAGTGGGCTCCTGAATTCTCTTTGTCAACTCCATTTTGCTTTTATGTGTAAAGAATATACATATTTATTAACTGAGGATAAAATGGTCAAACGATATTTTCAGAAATATCTAAAATTGGCAATGTTAAAAATTAGGTTTATTGAAATTTTAAAAGCACCTGACTCCCTTTTCACTATTTTAGTTTTATAATTGATTCTAATGTGTAACAATTATTCTCCAATTATCTTACTGAAAATGTATTATGGGTTAGGAACAGGATAATGCCATTTTTCCTCTCGAATCTCTTCCACTCAACAAGATCCTGGCTGATCTGGGATCTCACTTAATAACTTTGTAATAAGATATCGAATCTATCAACCTCACATTTAAACTTTACAACTGCTGTAATATCAATTGTTTTTGCAAAAGAGAGTCCCAAGCTTCCCTTTGCATAGAAACAGTTTCCTAAGTTCAGTCCTGAAGGTTTGGCAGAAATGATGTCCCCTTTTCCTGAAAGAGTGGAACTAATAGGAATATCTTCTCCATCTATCCTAGCAGTTCCCCTTAATATGTTGAAAGCTCAGAACAAGTCACCCTTTAATCCTCTAAATTCACAGGAAGACAACTCTGTGTATTTGTAATCCCTTCTTCTAAGTTAACATTTTGAATGAAGGGATCGTTCTGTGAAAGCTGGGCTGTACAACCACCACTGCCAATATATGAGAGCCAAATGCAACCATAACTAACACACGAGATCAGCTCTGTTATTGAAATCATCTGTTTATTTTTAATAAACCTTTGTTTCAGAATTAAGTCCCTGCGCAGTGGAAGCTGGATCTGTATGTGCAGCACAGGATTGCAACCTGATAAGTAAGAGCTTTATTAACTTGGTGTTTATTTTTCTGACATAGGCTTGAACCCTTTCATTACAGCCCAATGTGATTTAAATGAATCCAGCACATTTAAGGTAAGAATTATCAGTAAAACGTAAACACGTTATTCCTGTTGGAATGTTAGCTAATTAGTAGGCATATTACATTTCGCTAATAAACATAAAATAGAATTGCTAAAATGCGAGGCAAAGCTGCTAATCTTGGTAATCACTGCGGGTGATTATGTAATCCTTCCTTTGAAATGAACAATCTGAGTGAAGGTATCAGTTAGTCTGTTAAAGGGTCACTGGACTGAAAATATTGGCCCTGTTTTTCTCTCCACAGATGCTGCCAATCCTGCTGAGTTTCTCCAGCACTTACTGTGTTTGTTTCAAAATATGTAATCTTGTGTGCTGATAGGCTTTTATTTCAATTAGATTCTATTCATGCTATTTTGAGAAATAATTTTGCTCGAGGATGATTTTTCAGGATTCAGACAAAATTGTAAACATGTAAATTCAATGCTGTACACATACTGTGATTATTTTGGGGGCAACTTGTTTTGGATTTTAATTGTTAGAGTTTGTAGCCTATTGAGAATTTATGTGCCTCTTTTTCTAAAAGTTTTGTATTGCACCTCAATAACGCTCACGAGCAATGAAATATTCTTTACAGCTAGGCACAGCAGCTTATTTCATTTTACTCTCAATGAGAATCAAACAGACTATTTTGAGTTTTCAAGATGCCTGCTTTACTGAATTATACTTATCATTCCACTGAATGGTTTAAATTTTAAATCTTGGTCAATTGAGATGTAGAAAAACTGGCAAATCAATCACTGATGATGATAAGGCTGATTGACAAAGGTAACTGAAAAGACCTGGGATCCTACGTTTTTATAATAGTGGTCTGAGGCAGAGCTTTCTCTTCCCTAGGTGTATCAGCCAGTTCGGAAAAGGTGGATAATCCTGGGAAAAAGGAATTTTGAAGAACATTTTAAAAATCCTGGTTTGGCTTCAACTGGAGTATTGTATTTAATTTTGGGGACCAGACTGCATTTTTGGAAGGATATGAAGACTCCTGAAAGGGTGTAGAAAAATGATTTCAAGAATGGTTAGTGGATTTCTTCGTTTAGATAGATTAGAGAAGCTCAGAATTTTTTTTGGTATGATGAGATACGTGTAAATAATCACGTGCCCATCATCATTTCTTTCTCAACCACAGACACTGTTGAAGAAACTTAGCAGGTTTGGAAGCCTCTGTGGAGAGACAAACAGTTAATATTTTGAGTCCAGTATGAGTTATTGAGTTTCTGCAGCAATTTTCTGTACTTGTTTCAGATTTCCAGCAGCCTTCATATTTTGCTTTTAGCATTTCTTTCTCAATGTTCTCCTCTTTTCTTCATTTTCTATCCTTTTTATTATCTCTAAATCATTGATTTTTGCTTGGCTATATTTTAATCGTACCAGCAGTGACTCAGACAATCATGTGTAAAATGTTATTCTTCATCGATGAGCCTAGACAGCGAGTGTTAGCGGGACATTCAGTGGTGGCCAGCATCACAGCTATTCCTAATCTGTCCTCATCAAATGTGCGCACATGTGGTAGGAATTGAAGGGTAGCTATTATGATGAGGAATCCTGGCTGAAATTTCCTTTCTGTAGGTTAGTGGGCCTGAGGCCAATTACAGAATACAAACTGTAGCCCTGGTTGAGATTAACTAACTCGGCACAGACCAAGAATTGACTGGAGGGCTTTCATGTCTGAATAGTTTGTTCTAACAGTAGACAGTGAGCCATAATACAATAAATGACAGTTTTACTGAACACCAGCTTATCAGGTAATGGAAATTTTCTGTGCTATTCTTTGGCTTGCGTAATTAATACAGCATAGTGCATGTTTATCCGCTTATTACTGATCATTGTCAGAAATCACATGACACCAAGTTATAGTCCAACAGATTTATTTAGAAACACAAGCTTTCAGAGCCTCAGTCCTTCTTCAGGTGGCACGAACACCTGAAGAAAGACTGAGGCTCTCAAAGCCTATGTTTTCAAATAAACCTGTTGGACTATGACCTGGTGTCATGTGATTTCTAACTTTGTCCACCCGAGCCCAACACCGGCGCCTCCACATTATTGCTGATCATGACTGTTTAATATCACAATCACAAGATGGCGCTATAATCAAAACAATAATTTGGACCATTTTGTGCAATGTGAAGCAGAGTGAGCATTGTAACGTCAGGACTAACCGCCAGACTAATCAGAATCATGTCATTAGATGGATTATTGGTTTTGCCACTTGGGAAATTTATCATTGTGCTTCCATTGCTTTTGGGAGCGCTGACTTTCTTGCTTATTTAAACTATCATTCAAATATTTGCCAGTAGTTTTCAGCTGGGTTTCCATTGCACACTTCCAATGAATGTGGTTCTTGAACATTGGCATAATATTGGGAAAAATATTGCATAAGTGCTTAATTTTTTTTGCTGAATGAACTAAAGCTGTTTAATTCAGATTATTGTTAACAGAGTTTATATTTCTCATTGGGGGAAAAACAAATACGTTCAGAATATAAATATATATTCTTGCACAGAGACTCCTGAGACTGCTACCAAAAATGAGAGCATTTGAATCTACTTAATCAGGTATCCAACAACAAATCGCCATGCTGTTCTGAACCAGTTTAACTCAGTGTGTCACTGATAACCTACCTTGTTAATTCCATTATTGGACAGCAATGTCTTTAGGGCTTTGTTGTTTTCTTGGATAGAATCTTATTTTGCATATCTGTGTCGTTTAATTGATGAGATGTAGTGACATTGTCACTGGATTAGGAATGTAGAGACCCTGGCTAAAGTTCTGGAAAGTGAGTTCAAATCCTACTATTACAGATGACACAATTTGACATCAATTGATAAATCTGGAATTATAAAATAGTTTAATGATGACCATTGTGATAATACAATGATGTTAAGAGGTATATTCTATCCTTTTTTTAATTGAAGAAAGGTTTTAAGACAGAGGTAGCGAGCTGTCTGTTCCAAGTCAATAAAGTAATCCACTTGTGAGACCCTCGGTTTGAGTTAACTTAGAACAAGAGAAGCAGCATGAATGAGTGGAGTCAGGAACCCACAGAACGACAGTTTGAGTTTAGTTTTAGTTGTTGGGGTTTTACAGTTGGCTGTGGGAGCAGTTATACATCTCTCTCACCCACAGCAGAAAGCTGGAATTCTCTCTCTGTCTGCATCCACTGTACCCGGTGTGGCTTCCTCTACATTGGGGAAACCAAGCGGAGGCTTGGAGACCGCTTTGCAGAACACCTCCGCTCAGTTCGCAACAAACTATTGCACCTCCCAATCGCAAACCATTTCCACTCCCCCTCCCATTCTTTAGATGACATGTCCATCATGGGCCTCCTGCAGTGCCACAATGATACCACCCGAAGGTTGCAGGAACAGCAACTCATATTCCGCCTGGGAACCCTGCAGCCTAATGGTATCAATGTGGACTTCACCAGTTTCAAAATCTCCCCTTCCCCAACTGCATCCCTAAACCAGCCCAGTTCGTCCCCTCCCCCCACTGCACCACACAACCAGCCCAGCTCCTCCACTCCACCCACTGCATCCCAAAACCAGTCCAACCTGTCTCCGCCTCCCTAACCTGTTCTTCCTCTCACCCATCCCTTCCTCCCACCCCAAGCCACACCCCCATCGACCTACTAACCTCATCCCACCTCCTTGACCTGTCCGTCTTCCCTGGACTGACCTATCCCCTCCCTACCTCCCCACCTATACTCTCTCCACCTATCTTCTTTTCTCTCCATCTTCGGTCCGCCTCCCCCTCTCTCCCTATTTATTCCAGAACCCTCACCCCATCCCCCTCTCTGATGAAGGGTCTAGGCCCGAAACGTCAGCTTTTGTGCTCCTGAGATGCTGCTTGGCCTGCTGTGTTCATCCAGCCTCACATTTTGTTGTCTTGGATTCTCCAGCATCTGCAGTTCCCATTATCTCTATAACAGCACATGACAGGTACTGCACTAGGCTTGTAAAAACAATTAGTCAACCTGGTGAAGCGCAAACACCATTCCAACGCACATATTTGTGTGCCAAACAACACAAGCAGCTAATGAGACACAGAGCAAAGCAATTCCACAACTAACAGATCGATTATAATCTGTGCAGTCCTCTACATCCAGTTATAAATGATGGTGGACCATCAAACAGCTCACCGGAGGCAGAGACTTCGTAAATGTTGAAACCAGCACATCACTGCAAAAGACAAGGCTGAAGCATTACCAAGCATCTTCAGCCAGAAGAGCTGAAAAGATAATCTATCTTGAACTCCTATTGAGGTCTTCAGAATCACAGATGCCAATCTTCAACCAAATCAATTCACCCCAAGTGATACCAAGAAACGATTGAAGTCACTGAATACTGCAAAGGCAATGGGTCCTGAAAACATTCTGGCATCGGTACTGAGTTTGTGCTTCAGAAGCATCCTTAGCCAAACTGTTCCAGATTAGTTACAACACTGGAATCTGCCTGGCAATGTGTTAAATTGTCCAGGTATCTCCTGTCCACAAACAGTATAACAAATCCAACGTGGCCATCTACTATTTACTCTACATCAAAGATGTTCTCAACAGTGCTGTAGACTGGCACATTCTCAGTACTAATCTGCTCACTGATGCTCAATTTGGGTTCTACTAAGGCTACCTAATTCCTAACTACAATACAGACATGGTCCAAACATATACAAATGAGCTGAATTCAAGATGGAAATTGAGAGGCACTGTCCTCGATATCAATAGAGCAATTGCCTGAGTTGTAATCGGTAAGTGTCAGCTAACCTGAAGTCAGTAGGAATGAGAGGGATAATTCATACCTAGCACAAAGGAAGTTGTGGTTGTCGGAGGTAAATCATCCCAGCCCCAGAACATCACTACTGTAGTTCCTCAAGTGGTAGGTACTACTTCAATTATTTTCTCTCCGCTATAAGGTCAGATGCAGGAAAATTGGCTGGAGATTTCACAGTATTCAGCACCATTTGTGACTCCTTAGATACTGAAGAAGTCTGTGTCAAAATGCAGTAAAACTTCAACAAACATGCAGATTTCAGCTAATGTCTGACATATAATATTCACAACACGCTGAAAATCTGAAATGAATATAGAGAATGCTGAAGAAACTCAGCCGGTTTGGCAGCATGGAGAGAGAAACACAGTTAACATTTGAGTCCAGTATGGCACTTGTTCAGAACTGAAAGGTGTTGGAAAATATTTTCTTATAAGCTTTTGACAAAGGCAGAGAGGAGCAAAGAGGCAGATTGTGGAGAGACCAAATGCAAAAGATGCATTGATTGTTAATAATAATGAAAGAGAAGGGAGGTGTTATTTTGGTGTGAGTTAAGGTGTGAAAGGGAGAAAATTGGTCTTCTCTACTAAGAGCAAGGTAAACAAGACTGTGGTAGGATAAGAGAGTATACAAAAATGCAAAATAGACATAAAGTAGTCAAATTCTGAAATTATGGATTCAGTATTGAAATCTTGTGGCTGTAAAGTTCCTAACTGGAAAATGGGGTATTATCCCTCAAGCTTGCTTTATGATTCATTGGAAACTCACTGCATTGTTTGGGTCAGGCCCGAAGCGTCAGCTTTTGTGCTCCTAAGATGAGGCTTGGCCTGCTGTGTTCGTCCAGCTCCACACTATGTTATCACTGCATTGTTTTATTTGTCTTGTTCTGAAGAAGGGTCACTGGACCTGAAACATTAGCTCTGATTTCTCTGCACAGATGTTGCCAGACCTGCTGAGTTTTCCCAGCAATTCCTGTTCTTGTTTCTTGTCTTGTTTGTATCTTCTTTTCTTTGCTGTCAGAACAGAGGAGTCATTCTCTCCCTTTCACATCTTAATGTATACCCATTTCATATCTCTTTTTCTCTTTCACCACCATTAATGATCCCTCTTTTGAACTACAAAAGTACACACCTCTACATCAACTGCCCCTTGCTGTTCCTCACCTCCAGTCAAGCATATTTTTTTTTAAAGCCAGTATTTTGAAGAAGAATCTTACTGGACTTGAAACTTTAATTCTGTTTCTCCCTCCACAGGTGTTGCCAGACCTGCTGAGTTTCTCCAGCATTCACTTTTTTTTCAAATTCCCAGCTTGTCCTCCAGATAAAGGTAAAGACAGTTTAGTCCTACCGAACCATAGGCTGATCTCCCATGAGAGAGAGATGACCACTGGTAAATTTAACTTAAGGATCACCAACCACACTTCATGGATACCTCAGTTGGTGTGGGAAATATATGCCTGCCTTGAGGAGGTTCTGCTCTTCTCATCATGGGATTTCCATTTTCATTTTTTTTGTCTTGTTAGACCCTAAGATAGAGAAGCAGAATAGGCTATTTGGCCCATCGAATCTGCCCCACCATTCAAACATGCCGATATGTTTCTCAACCCCAATTCTCCTGCCTTCTCTCTGTAACCCTTGATCCTCTTACTAATCAAGAACCTATTTATCTCTGTTTTAAGTGTATTCAATGACTTGGCCTCCACAGCCCTCTGCGGAAATGAGTTCCACAGATTGACCAGCCTCACCTTTTCTTTCTAAATCCTGCCGAGTATTGGATAAAGTGTTTGCTACAATTCACTTTCACAGTTGCATCTCCTTCCTCAGTAACTGTCTCCAACTCTGCATTCTTTCATTCACATGAGAGTTCCAATTCAAGTCCCAGCCTTCATGCTTTGAACCCAGCCAAGATCACAAGTGCTTCCGAGACATCCAAAGCTCCTCAGCCAGCTGTTTCCACTGAATCCTAAGTTTCGCTCTCAGTGCCACGCAACACCACATGCACACTCTTGATTTCTCTCTCCATCAGCAATGCCTCACATTATCCCAAAGCTGTCCCAGTCCCCAGTCAATGCTTTAATAAGAAACTTTTTCTCCTCCTTTTGGGTGTGAGAGAATGCAGGCTCCAAAACACAAGAGCATCAACACCCCTCTGGTTCCTTTCTCCCCTCCTCTTCTATCCAATTATATGCATTCATCAAATCCCACCTCTTGCTGTGTATTCAGCACACCCTCTGACCTTTCCCTCTCTGATATGGAACAATCTGTTATCCCTTTGTGTCCTTACCTCAATGAATGTGAGGCATAACATGACACTGAACGTTTCTTCCATTGTCTTTGCCTCTATGCTGTCTTCTTTGAACAGGAATCCCTTCCCCAGCATACAGACCTTTCCGCTCATCTTCAATACTTCCACCTGGACCTCCCCCTATGGCCATTTGATGACACTTGATTTCTTCAGTAAGAACAGCTAACGTGACATTAGTCACTTAATTTCTCTGGTCCCGTCACCTACTCTAACCTGTCTCCCTCTGAGCTTTCTGTATTCTGTTCCTTCAAGTCCAATCTTTACCTTGTTATCAAACACATCAATAAAGATGGTTTGGTTGTCATCTTGCATACTGACCTCTGCCTGGCGCAGGCTGAGCACCAATTTTCAGATAGTTCCTCCTATCTGCCCTGAATCATGACCCTACATTGATCTGTAGTTTCCAGGACTGTCAACAAACTCATCTCCTCTTGAGATCACCTTTCCATAGCTTTCTAGCTCATTTTCCTTAACACCACACAGCTATTTCTACCTCTTTCCCAAAAGTCACAGATAGGATTACCCTGGCAGACCCTTTGTTTCAGCCTGTTCCTGCAATGCTGAACTTATATTTTTCTATCTTGACTGTATATATATATTCCCTTGGTCAGTGTTTTCCCACTTACCTTCTTGATTCTTCTGATGTTTGATGTTGGTTCCACAATTTCTAGTTTTCTGATCCCAACTGCAAATGCTTCACTATGGATGTGCAATTCTTCTACAATTCAGTTCCCCATCAGGATGGTCTGAAGGCTCTCTGCTTCTTCCTTGAAAAGAGGCCTGAACAGTCCCCAACCACCTCCACCCTTCTCTGCCTGGCTGAGCTCATTCTCACTTTGAACAACTTCTCCTTTAACTTGTCCCACTTACTCCCATTCAAAGAAGTGGCTAATGGTACCTGCATAAATCCTGGCTATACCTGCCTCCTTTTGGGGTATGTGCAACATTACTTGTTCCAGTTCTACTTGGGTCCCACCAACAACTCCTTTTCCAATACATCATTGTTGACTTCTGCTCTCATTTGGAATTGGAAAAATTAATCAATTTTGCCTCCAATTTCCACTCTTCTCTCACATTCACCTCCTTTCACTTCTTTGACTTCGCTGTTTCCACTTCTGAGGATGGACTGTACTAATATAAATCCACTGTTTCCCACAATTGCTGCCACTTCACACCCCTCACACCCTATTTCCTGTAAGGATTCCATTCCATTCTCCCAGTTTCTCCATCTCCATTTCATACGTTCTGATGATGCCACCTTCTTCTAGGCCGTCCAAGACGTGACCTTTTCCTCAACTGAGGAGTCCCCCCATTGTGGTTGAGAGTGCCTTCAGCCATGTCTGACTCATCTCCCACACATCTGCCCTCATCCCTTCCCTTCTTTCCCAGAATAACAATAGGATTTCTTACCTCTACTTTCCACCCCATCAGTCTCTAGTTTCAAAGGGTCATTCTGCACCGTTTGCTCCACTTCCAGCAGGAGTCCACCACCAAACACATTTTCCCTTCCCTTCCATTGTCAGCATTCCGCAGAGATCATTACTTCCATGTTACCCTGGCTCAAACACTTGCTCATTCCCCAATGGCACATTCTCTTGCAATTGCAAAAGGTACAGCACTTGCCCATTGATCTCCTCCTTCTTCACTGTCCAAAACTTTAAGGTGAAGCAGCATTATACATGTACTTCTTTCAAGTTAGAATTCTGTATTTACATTGGTGAGACCGAATGCAGACTGGATGATTGCTTTGCCGAACACCTCGCTTTGTCAATTGGAATGATCCTGACTTTTCAGTTGCTTGTTATTTTAATGAGCCACCTTGCTCTCATGCTAACATTTCTGCCTTAGCCCTGGTGTAATTTTCCAACAAAGCACAGTGCAAGCTCAAGGAACAGCACCTCATTTTCCACCTAGGTCCTTTACATACTCAAGGTCTCCATCTTGAATTCCTTTAATTCAGAAACTGAATGCATTTCATTACATTCTCCATTTTTCTCACATTCTTTCATCATCAGCTCCTCCCCACAGCCCTTACTTTACTCTTAGTAGCAAGAACCCATTCTCGCCCTTTCATACCTTAATTTACCAGATTTTTATCTTTCTCCACATTAACACCCATTTTGTGTTTTGCAATTGGCCTGTATGTCATCTGCCCTATTGCTCCTCCTTTGCCTATGCAAAACGTACATTAAAAACTTTCCTTTCAGTTTTGACGAAGAATCAAGAGCAACTAGGGACAGGCAGTAAATACTGGCTAGCCAGCCAGTGATACCCACATGCCACACATGAATAAAAAAAGGACTTACACGATTAACTCTGTTTGTCTCTCCACCAGTGCTGCCAGACTCACTAAGTTTCTCCAGCATTTTCTGTGATACTGGATTGCCCACAGACCTCTCCCAGATTTCACCTGGAGTGAAAATGGAGTTTGTCAGAAATATAGTTATTGTAATCACTGTGCTCAGGTGTGTTACAATGTATCTTGAGAGCAGGAAGCATTTGAACACTGACTTTTTAGCCTAGAGGCAGGAATCCTCTCATTGCATTACAACTCCCATTGGGAGAAAAATGGACAATTTCTAATCACCCTGTTTGAATACATTATAATACACCTCTGTAGCAAGTGGGACTTGAACCTGGGTCTTCTGGCCCAGAGTAGAAGCAATACCATTGAGCCTCAAGATCTCATAGCTGGCAGCTGAACCAAAATGGTATGTTTTAAATCTACTCCCCATTAATGCCTTTTGTAACAAAACTTTCTGTTGCTGGGATGATCTCCAAAAGAGATATGTCAAAACCTGAAATTGCTGGAAAAACTCAATAGATCTGGCAGCATCTGTGGAGACAAAGCAGAACTAATGTTTCAGGTTCTGAACCTTCCGAAGAAGAGTCACCGGACCTGAAATGTTAACTTTGCTTTGTCTCCACAGATGCTATCAAACCTACTGAGTTTTTCTAGCAATTTATGTTCTTGTTTCTGATTTCCAGCATCTGCAGTGCTTTGGGGGTTTCTTTGTTGAGATGTCAAAACCTCCCTGACTGCAGGCAACACTTAATCTTGTTTTTTTATGGGATATCAGAGGATCTTCTGGTGACCTAATCCCCTGAAGATTTGTGCCATGTTCATGTGTTGTCAAAATAGATAAACAAACAGGATTAGAATCATAGAATCTCTACAGAATGGAAACAGACCATTCGGCCCAACAAGTCCACACCAATCTTACGAAGCGCATCACATCCAGACTCATTCCCCTATATTTCCCATGTCTAACCTGCACATCCCTGGGCACTGTAGCATAGCCAATCCACATACACTGCACATCGTTGGACTGTGGGAGGGAACCAGCGCACCCAGAGGAAATCCACGCAGACAATGTGCAAATTCCACACAGATAGTCACCTGAAGGTGGAATTGAACTCAGGTCCTTGGCACTGTGAGGTAGCAGTGCTAGCCACTGTGCCAACCAGAACTGCCCTTAAGAGAGCAAACAACATAATTCACTTTGCATGCTTGACTATTCTGCTTGAATAAATGCAGCCAGAAAACAAATTGAGGTTGAATTAAGTGATCGAGCTTTTTCTGGGTGTGTGTCTGTTCTGAACAAACAATCTCCAAGCTCCTGGCACTGATACTTTGAGTATTTTATTGAGTGTGCTTAACATTCTAGAAATAGAATTTCAATGAGCCTCCCAGTGTTAGTGGTAACTACAGATACAAATGAAATTGATTTTTCTGTATTAAAGAAATTAAAAAGTGTCTGTAGATGGACTGCAAACCAATTACAGGTGCAGCAATAGCACCATTGACTAATTTGCTGTCAAATAAAGTTGTGTCAATAATCTTGTTGTTGTTCCATGAGCCTGAACATATAGTATTAGACAGGGAATGGAGATCATGTTTGATGCTATGAAGCAATGGTTCGATGAGCAGTGGTCAGCGATCTAACACCTTTACTGTCATAATGGAATGACAGATAAAGAGAGAAGGGGATATCACACACTTATGTGCATTTGTGGATATTTATGAGACTTAGGGGGGGCAGAATTTTAAGGAGGACAAGTCATGTTGCCAACCCTGTCATGGGAAAAGTCAGTCAGACATGTCGAATTTCAGAAATATTATAATGCGGTTGGCCTTAACAAGCAGTGAGTGGAGCTTATGTCCCTCAGTGAAAGCAAGTTTTGCACGCAAAGAGAATTGATGGCAACTCAACCCAAGTGGGTCATAGGTTTACAGCCAGGAGGGACCAGGCACTTTAAGCAGATGGACGAAGGAGATGGCGATTGAGCTGGAGGGTTGTTAGGAAGACAGAAAAAAGGAGTAAGATCTTTGAGGCAACAAAGTGTGGAGCTGGATGAACACATGACAAAGGGTCTAGGCCCGAAACATCAGCTGTTGTGCTCCTAAGGTGCTGCTTGGCCTGCTGTGTTCATCCAGCTCCACATTTTGTTATCTCAGATTCTCCAGCATCTGCAGTTACCATTATCTCTGATCTTTGAGGCAGTAGTATGCTCAGTTTTCATGGGGGACATCCCAAAGGCTGTACCTTGGTGAAAAACCAGCCTTTCCCCTCTGGCCTGTCTTCCAATGTCAGCATATTATGCCAGTGGAGGTAGGTGGAGATCCTTAACTGGCCCTTTAAGGGTCTCAATAAAGCTAGGGGCAGGTGGGATAGTGGCCGGGGAGCAGACTCGTGTGAACAGAAAGGCTGTGGGTGACCTGTCTGCCATATGTAACATGCAACACCTCTCCCAGTGCTGAAACCCAACTTGGTGAGTGGAAGGGAGAGGGCAAAACATTCAGCCCTTTCATTTGTTTCTGCTCAATATAATATAATCTGAAAAAAACATTGGGGCATCAAATCTAAGCTCATAGCCTGACATTCAGGATTGGGCTATAAATGTGGCTTTAGCCAGCACGTGTACACTTAGATGGAGAATTTGTCCCATTTTCACAGTCCATATCTGTTAGCATCAGGAATCCATTTTGCTGGATCCTCACACATTCAGCAAACCCTTGATCATCCTTAAAAGGCTGTCACACAAATCACTTATACTATTGCATAAATAGATGCTCAGCAGTGTGAGATAATTTCAGAAAGTAAGAGATGCAGAATTCACTTACAATAGTGACGAATACCACAGGAAATTAGGCAGGAAATGGTGTTGGATAGACTGTTAGGACTGAAGGCCGATAAGTCCCCGGGACCTGATGGTCTGCATCCCAGGGTACTTAAGGAGGTTGCTCTAGAAATTGTGGACGCGTTGGTAATTATTTTCCAAGGTTCTATAGATTCAGGATCAGTTCCTGCAGATTGGAGGGTGGCAAATGTTGTCCCACTTTTCAAGAAAGGAGGGAGAAAGAAAACAGGAAATTGTAGACCAGTTAGCCTGATGTCAGTGGTGGGAAAGATGCTGGAGTCAATTATAAAAGATGAAATTACGACTCATTTGGATAGCAGTAACAGAATAGGTCAGAGTCAGCATGGATTTACGAAGGGGAAATCGTGCTTGATTAATCTTCTGGAATTTTTTGAGGATGCATCTATGAAGATGGATAAGGGAGAACCAGTGGATGTAGTGTACCTGGACTTTCAGAAAGCCTTTGATTAAGTCCCGCATAGGAGATTGGTGAACAAAATTAGGGCACATGGTATTGGGGACAAAATACTGAGTTGGATTGAAAATTGACTGGCTGACAGGAAGCAAAGAGTAGTGATAAACGGGTTCCTTTCGGAATGGCAGACAGTGACCAGTGGGGTACCACAAGGTTCGGTGCTGGGACCGCAGCTGTTTACGATATATATTAATGATATAGACGAAGGCATTAAGAGTAATATTAGCAAATTTGCCAATGACACAAAGTTGGGTGGCAGTGTGAAATGTGAGGAGGATGTTATGAGAATACAGGGTGACTTGGACAGGCTAGGTGAGTGGACGGATGCGTGGCAGATGCAGTTTAATGTGGATAAATGTGTGGTTATATGCTTTGGTGGCAAGAACAGGAAGGCAGATTACTATCTCAATGGAGTCAAGTAAACGGGAAACACAACGAGATCTGGGTGTTCTTGTACATCAGTCAATGAAAGCAAGCATGCAGGTACAGCAGGCAGTGAAGAAAGCTAGTGGCATTCTGGCCTTCATAACAAGAGGAATTGAGTATAGGAGCAAAGAGGTCCTTCCGCAGCTGTACAGGGCCCTGGTGAGACCGCACCTGGAGTATTGTGTGCAGTTTTGGTCTCCAAATTTGAGGAAGGATATTCTTGCTATTGAGGGAGTACAGTGTACGTTCATGAGGTCAATTCCCGGAATGGTGGGACTATCATATGTTGAAAGATTGGAGTGACTGGGCTTGTGTACACTTGAGTTTAGAAGGATGAGAGGGGATCTGATTGAGGCATATAAGATTATTAAGGGATTGGACACTCTGGAGGCAGGAAGCATGTTTCTGCTGATGGGTGAGTCCAGAACCAGAGGACACAGTTTAAAAATAAGGGGTAGGCCATTTAGAACAGAGTTGAGGAAACCAGAGAGTGGTGGATATATGGAATGCTCTGCCCCAGAAGGCAGTGGAGGCCAACTCTCTGGATATTTTTAAGAAAGAGATAGATAGAGCTCTTAAAGATAGAGGAATCAAGGGTTATGGGGATAAGGCAGGAACAGGATACTGATTGTGGATGATCAGCCATGATCATAATGAATGGTGGTGCTGACTCGAAGGGCCGAATGGCCTACTCCAGCACCTATTGCCTATTATCTATTGTCTAACATTCAGTCTGAGCATGTGCAGTGCTTGAGGATCGGATCTCCGGGATGAGAAGAAACTGCACTTGCTCAATAAAGAGGTGTACAACTGAAGTAGCTGTTGAAACAACCTACCTGCCTGAACAAACTTCCACATTGACCCAGGTATTAGGGTGAATATTGTTTAGAACATCTTTTTCATAATGATACTGATCTTAGTCTTTTAATAGATTCTGAGAATAAATGGCTATGTTTCTTGTCAAAAGAGGCAATTCCTGTGCTAACTCACTTGATTAAAAAAAAGCTCAAAAAAAAGCAGGAACTGTTCAGAGACAATGCAATGACAGCCATGGACATAAGATGTCACTTGAGCCTTAACTGAAGCCATCTAACACTGCAATGATACAAATAAATTAAGTCACACTTTACAGATGAAATTTCTATGAACAGATTGATTTTAAAAATCATTGATTTTAAAAATCAATCTGTGCTTGGTAGAAGTGGCATATTTTTCCCGGTGGATTTGAATATTAATGCTTCTGATCCTTCTTTAGCATGTTGTATGCAGTCTGTTGCAAACCTCTCTAGTAAGGTGCTAACCACAGTAAATGCAAGTAAATGTGACATTTATGAGCGATCTATTCAATTAAAGAAAGTGGGTGTGCTATGGAATTATTTGTGCCTGATATTGAAAAGGTTGTGAACCACTGATATAGAGGGAGAGGTTAAAAGAGGGCTGGAATTTTAAATAGTAGAGTCAGATGTTGATGGCTCATAGTTTACCTGTAGTTACAATGTATTTATTCATAATAAGTAGGAATTCTTGTTCAATAGGGAAACCTGGTCCATGCTTTCTGTCAACCCGGGTCTGGAAGAAGGTAAATTAGGGAATTCTGCGTATTTTCAAGTTGGTGACAATTCCCAGAATAGTGGGACTTCATTTCTGGCATAGTGCTCCAGTGATGCATAACAGCTAAATGCAAGCAGACCCAATAAGACCTCGTTCAAAGCACGTTGACAGTATCTGTCTAATGAAAAAGAGACTACTGCCTTTTTAATGTGCTGTTGCTGCTTAACAACAACATTGATGCTCACTGGTTCAGAAGTTTGCTTGCTAACTGCAGCGGACCTCAATTCAGAATATCTCAATTAAGATAAAACCAGTTGTCAAAATATTTAAACATTTCATGAAAAAAAATGTCACAGGACATACATGTTAGATTCCAATTGGTGTTAATTGCTTTTCAAACAGGTTGCAGCCGCTGTTAATGCTGGTAGTATTCCCTTGCACCCTGAAATTGGCCTGCTTATTTGTTTGGTTGGTATCACACTTGTGACTCAACAGACAAGTATCAAATTTCAAACTTTTTGTTCAACCTATTATAAAATCTATGATTCAACTATTCAATAGTAACTGACCATGATCTTAAGCTGCCTCCAGCAGTGAAATTCAATCATTTACTGCAGAATGTGACAATAAGGAAAAATTAACCTTCTCAACAACATTTCAGCTGAGCATCTAATGATATTCATTAAATAGTGTCACGCGGTGATACATAAGTTATCTCATTTTGTAAAAAATAACATCAGGGCTACATAGCCTACCCTCAGATGAAGTATTATTGTTGTTATAAGGTAACTGCCATAATGAGGCTGCATTATGAAGATTGTGTTCCAGCAAGCTCAGTTTATCTCTTGAAAACTTGAACTATAAAGGTGGGGGGATTACATATTATTGTTATTACAACAATTAATGTCAATTATATTCTTACTTTTCCTTCAGACAGCAGCATTCTGTACCTGCTTATTAATGTTAAGACAAATATAGCTTTATGATTTTTATAACTTACTATTTACATGACTGTACAGTGTGTCATTCAATCATTAGAATAAACTGCAGTGATTAATGTTTTGTAGGTTCAGTTGTTACTTTTGCAGACCCCAAACTTTGGACCATGTGGAAGGGGAATTATGGTTGGAATATTTGTGTCTCAAAATGCACTCTGTTGTGTTGGCATTTGAATTTACCTGACAAATTGCAGACTGGGAGGCATTTTCTGTTTGATGTGGTAGAGAGATAGCAGGAGGGAAGGCGTTTAATGTGGCAGGGTTGCAGTTTAGCCAATCCCAACCACCATTCCAGCTCTACCAGAATTACATGCTGGGTGGGAAAGCCCATTGTTGACCTCTCCAACCTCCGCGAATTGAGGCTCCTAGGTATCTAATAAAGGACAACTTAAAAACTTTCCATCACAAATGGTTCTGCTGGAATGGATTCAATTTTGACAATATGCAAAGACAACTACTTGTACATGATAATGTATTTATGAATTATTGAAACTGGTCTGTTTGCCAATGCAGTAATGCCACACGCAAAGAGTGTGGACTACTTATCACCTGGAGGAGTGGGCTGTATCCCTGATTAAAGGTTCTCATTCAAGGGGACAGACATTGTACAGAGGTGACTCCACTGACAGTCACCTCTGTACACTCACCCCTGACAAGCCCCTTCCCCATTTGCCCCTGCTGCAGCACATATCACTTACCTTTGTCTTAGGACTCCAGAGTTTGCTTCTCTGGTATCAAGGGTGGCCTTCTCTGTGGTGCTGTTAAGCTCAGGAGCTGCCAGCCTCTGATTGGCTGATAGGTCCTGGTAGATGGGACTTCTCCCTTCTTCAGGATCCTCATTCCAGAGAAACAGCATGGGTGTCCTATGAATTGCCTGATTGGCAATGCATATGGCTGGCCTTCCTTAAAAGAGGCTGTGCAGGGGTCCTCAAATAAATTGTCAGTGAGCAGGCAAGATAGCTAACATTAATAGAAGATTCTGCCTATAAACTAACGATACTTTTTGCTTATTAGACACATTGCACAGATCTGACAAGGCACAGTGATCTGGGAAAGGAAGGTGTGGAATGTGTTACAGGTAGTGGTGTGCACAATACACAAGACTATTAATGCAAGATGTTACTGGTCCATCTGATCATAAGGTAAATAAGGAAATTGAACAGTTTTGAGTACGTGTGTGAATAAACACATTTTATTTACCTTCTTGACTTAAATGAAGGAATATTGGATGATTCCCTTCTAGATGATTTATCTAACCTATCCAATTTCCCAGTATTCAATGTGCCACAGTGGTTCAGTGTGCTTGGTTGCAGATCCAGTTTCAATTATTCATAAATACATATCATGTGCAAGTAGTTGTCTTTGCATATTGTCAAAATTGAATCCATTCCAGCGGAGCCATTTGTGGGCAAGAATGGTTGATTGCTTGCTGCAAAATCAAATCAAATCCTAATCTTAAACTAACATGCAAAGAGCGCCCCTCATGCAAAAGAAATCAACATATCCATTCATCAAGTCAATGTGGTATTCAGATTTGGATTTTTATTTCTGTGATGGAATGAATGGGTTTGGTAGTTCTGTAAATAGTGGAAAAATGTTCAGATCAAAAGTAATATGATGAGCATTGAAGTCCTCCTGCCCCAAAGTTGTGGAACAATATTATAACAATCATACTCACTTCTTCATTCAAATAAAGACAATATACTGTTGGCAATCTGAAGCAAACTGCAGAAGATCGGGCAAGATCTGGGGCGAGAGAAACAGAGTGAAGTTCTGACTCATATTGGACTCGAAAAACATTCACTCTATTTCTCTCTCCACAGATGCTGTCAAACCTCCTGACTTTCTCCAACATTCTCTGCATTTGTTGCCTACTTATTCCCTAGACTGAGTTAGTTGCATCCTTGCTTCTTAGTTATGAATGCTTGTACTTTCATCTTCGAGGTACGTGGGGGCTTCAGTCTACCCACCTCAGGCCTAAGTACCTGCCAAGCTGAGACCATAATTTCAGACGGGTGTGTGTATGTGGGCTTCAGTCAGGCAAGCCAACCCAGGAAATGTTCAGGAGCGGCCATAAGCGCTGCTGGGTGCTGAGCTATTTTCAAAGGCAGTGGGATATCTTCCCAATTATAATGAGAAACGTAAAGTCTTCTAGCCCCCACCTGTCACACTGCTGTACCACGCACACTTACCTCCTGTCCCTCCACCCAGCCCGCATGGCCCCTATGCCAAGGTATGGTAATTCAATGCCAATCCAGTGATGAATGATTATGAACAATTAAGCAACTGACTGAAAGAGGAGGCTTGACAAGTATCCTCATCCTCAATGAGGGAGAGCGCAGCATATTAATCTAAAAGGTAAGGCCAGAGATTTTACAACAATTTTCAGCCAGGAATGCAGAGTTGGTTGTGCTCCTTGTCCTCCTCTAGAGGTCTCCAGCACCACAGTTGCCAGTCTTCATTCAATTCTATTCGCCCTATGTGATATCAAGAAACTGCTAAAGACCTGGATACTACAAAGCTTCCAGACCCTGACAACATTCCAGGAATAGTACTGAAGATTTGAGCTCCAGAACTTGCTCCATCCCTGACATAGTTGTTCCAGTACAGCTACAATACTAACGTCTACTGACAATGTGAAAATTGCTCTGATATGCTCAGTACGTAAAAAGCAGGACAAATCCAATCCAGCCAATTACAGCCTCATCAGTCTACTTTCAAACATCAGTAAAGAGATGGAAGATGTCATCAACAGTGCAGACAAGCAGCACTTGATTCGCAATAACCTGCTCGGTGTTGCCCAGTTTGGGTTTTGCAATAACCACTCAGCTCCTCTCTAAGAGTGATAGAGTCATTAGAGACCACATTATAACCTTGGTTTAATCATGGCCAAAAGAGCAGAACTCGAGAAGGAAGGTAAGAGTGTCCGCCTTTGATGTCAAGGCCGTGAAAAGGAAGAAAGAAAAGAAACTGAGAAGTCAAAATGAACAGAGGCTCCTTAAAGAACAAGACTCTGGAAATAATAATGAGGAAACCGAAATGCAGAACAGTTGAATAAGCACTTTCACTCTGTCAGAGGACACGAGTAGCATTCCAAAAGTACTGATAATCAAGGGAATAGAGAAGAGAAGGAAATAATCACAATTACTCTCACTGGAGAATAAAGTTCATGGGAAGCTAAAAGGGCTAAAGGCTGAAAAGTCTCCTGGACCTGATGGGCCACACTTTGAATTTTAAAGAAATTAGCTAGAGAGAAAATGGATACAGCTGGTATTAATTTTCTAATAATCCTTAAATTCTGGAAAGAGAGTGAGGCAAAAACAATTAACTATATGCCTTTAACATCTGTTATTGGGAAATATTTCAGAGTCTATTATATAGGATATTAAAATAGAACATTTACAAGCACATAATCTAATGAAGTATACTCAGCATAACTTCATGAAAGGGCAATCATAACTGACAAATTTATTACAGTTTTTGAGGGGGTAATAAGCAGTTTAGATACAAGAGAACCACTAAATGTGATACATTAGGATATCTAAAAGACGTTCAATAAGGCACTGCACATAAATCTCCTCATTAATCAACAGTGTATTTACAATGCTTTGTATATTTACATACATCCATGTTAAAGCTAATTTATACCACATTGTGCCTTGTTCATAATTCATGTCTACGAAGTAGCTTATTATTTCTTACTCCGGAACTAAATTTATTTATCATTCTTTATGCAATTGTTTCTCCTTCTAATGCTACATTCTGGTCCTCATCCTTCTGCCAAGTTAGTTTAAATGCTCTTTAATAGCAGCTGCAAACTGCCCCACAGGAACATTGGCCCTGGCTCTGTTTAGTGATACCTACAATTGAACATATGAATTGGAAGTAGGAGTAAGCCACTCAGCATCTTCAGTCCAGTATATTGCCATTCAATAAGTTCATGGTTGATCTGATTCCTACTTACCCTGCATGATCTTTCACCCTTTGCTTATCAAGAATCTATCTACCTCTGCCTTAAAAATATTCAAAGACTCCTCTTTCACTGCATTTTGATAAAGAGAGTTCTAAAGACTCTCAGCATTCACAATCATAAAAAAGTTCTTCTATCTGTGGCTTATATTGTTGATACCTTAATTTAAACAGTGAACCCTAGTTCTACGTTCTGCTACAAGAGGAAACATATTTTCTATATCCACCTGTAAAGACCCTTCAATATCATATGTTGCATTCAGTTGATTCTTACTCCTAAACTCCAGTCGATATAAGCTAATTTGGCAGCCTTGTAACACAAAATATGCTGATAGGACTGTATCCCTCCTCCCAGGTCTCATGCTTGACCCTGGCACCAGGGAGGCAAAATAGCACCCTGGAAACACATTTGTGACTGTGGAAATGCCTGCATATCCCCCAAACTTTAGAACTGCTAATAGCAACAGCCTTCTCAAACTTCTCCCTGGACCACCACCAACCCCACCCCCCACCCCAGCTAATATGGACCATGGAGTGGTGCATTGGCCCTTCAGATGCATCATCCATGCTGTTATTCAGAACTGAATACCACTTGTTGATTCACTCAGGAAACTCCTGCATGACAATCCTAATCATTCATGAGGTCTAGGTTCACTCAATGAAGTCCAGGAGTCATCTTCTATAGATGGCTGACAGATGGACCAAATTGCCCTAAGTTTCTGGATGGTTATTAAGAACAACCATACAGATTTTAAAATGACAGAGTTCTATTTATTGATTCCAGGTGACAACAAAACCCACTGAAAGGAGATGGGTGAATGTACTTGCATGCAGCATTCCCATTGTCAGTACTATATGATGACTGGCAATGTTAATGTCATGTGTACTGTGCATGTTGAGGCCCTACTAGTTTTTCTGCAACAGGATGGGACCTGAGAGTTAAATTACTATAAGTTCGAGAAAGAGAGAAGTTAGTGAATGATGGAGTTAGCCGAAGAGATGAGGACTCGAAGAAAGCAGGTATGTTTCTGCATTCCCTTTTGTTCATCATCCTTTCTATTTTTCTTTAAAACATAAACATTGTTGGAACAATGACACTCAATATACTCCTTACCCACACAGAAGATTAAGTATGCCCTGATTGTGCAGGCATTTGAAAATTATTGGTCATATGTTAATTGATTATGCCATCACATTTGGAGGAAAAGGATCGTTGGAAATGGCTTCCTTCTTGAGCTTTACTTGGCTGGCGTGTCCTTAAACTGTGAAGTGACCACTTCCAGGAAGTGCCAAGCATAAAACTTGCAGTTTCTTGGATATACTACAGTGACTCCAGCTACTGATGATTCTGGATCGGGGAGCACTTGCTTCTACAGGTGATGATATGTCCTGTACATGTGGCTGTCCACGAAATAGGAAGGATCCTGGAGTACCCACAATAGACAGGCTAACAATTCAACTGACTGGGATGCCTTGCCAGAACCTCTCTTATTTGTATGACAGACTAATTTTCTCAGAAATAAAATTGAAGACCTTAAAAACAAATTTAACTTTCAAGATTCCATTTAATTATAGGAACTCCTGATCTTAGATCTTTACCTCAGTCTATGGTTTGTCACACCAGACTTGACTTGGATGAAAGAAAACCTTCAAAGCTTACCCATAGAAATGAGATATGTGTTCAATCAGATCCACTTATTGCAATGAAAAGGTTGCAGTCCTAGCAGATGCTTTATTAGTGACTGCTTCCATTAAAAATCTATACACTAAATTATAAAGTATCTGTGGATTTGGATAAACATTTGCTAACATGAAATTAGTATGTGCTGTCTGTTTTAAACAGGGAATGAGTTATAACCCACATCCATTCCTTTAGGAAGTCAACCCTGTGAATGTTGTAATGGGGTGAAAGCACAATTTAATTTCAAACCATTTATCAGTTTGCAGTTTATACATGGAGTCAGCAGCCGTGAAAGAAAGTGATAATTCTAAATTATTGTTTATTCTTTGAAAGGATTTAAAAGTGGATCTGGAGCACATAACAATCACGATTGAGTTGAGGAAATGAGAAAAAAATTGTGGCTTAATTTAGTCTTGCAGTTGACAAGAAAGAGGTAGCTGAAAAGATTGAACTAATGATTTGGGATTACTCTCGATAGATGGCAGTCTTAATACAATTAGCTCAATATAACTTCAATGACACAGACAACAGATGTTGATATCATAAAATTTTCCGGAAAATTCAAGAAGTTTCCTGAAAGATTTTTGTTGCTGTGCTTGAGATTTGAATACAAACAGCAAGATGCTCCTTGGCACAACACACTGTGGCAGTAGGTAGAACCTTTAAAAAGGTGAGAAAGAGACAACAATGCCTGATGTAACTAGTCTTTCGAGAGTATAATAAAACAAATGTAGAGCATTCAAACTGGCAGCAGAAGTACACCTTCTGGTCTCTTGAGCCTTCTCTGCTATTCAATAAAATCATTGCTGGTCTGCTTGTGTTTCAAATTTCACCTTATTTTCTATACCCAGTAACCTGAGAGTCCCTGGCATAACAAGAATCAATCTACTTCTGCTTTAAAAATATTTAATGATCCCCACTTCACCATGTTCTGAGGCATTGAGTTCCGAAGTTGAGCAACCTTCTGAGCTAAAAAAAGATCTCCTCATCTCTAAACTAAAAGGTCAGCCTCCGGTTCTGGACCCACCCACAAGAGGATACATCTACTTCATCAAGACTGTTCATGATCTTGAACACTTTCAATCAAGTCACACCTCACTCTTCGAAACAACGGTGGAAACAAGCTCAGCCTATTCAACCTATCATCGTAACACAATTCATTCATTCCAGGTATCAGTCGAGGAAACTCCTCTAAACTGCCTTCAATGCATCTGCTGTTGTTGCTGCAGAATTTATATAGCTAATGCAGTTCAGTTGATGGTCAGTTGTAAACCTCAGGATGTTGATAGTGGGGGAGCCAACTTCCCATTCTCACTGTCCACAGGTTTTTCACACATTTTATTTTCTTTCCTCTTGATATACTTGTAGAAAGCCTTGCTGTCTGTTTTTACATTGGTAGCTTGCTTCCTATCTACACAGATTTCTTCCTCCTGGTTACCTTTTTAGTCATTCCCTGCTGCTTTTCAGATTTTGACCAATCATGTGACTTGCCATTCATGTTTGCACAGTGATTTGCTTTTCCTTAAATTTGTTGCCTTCCCTAACTTCACTACTTAATCAGGAATAGTGGGTCCTCCCTTAAGAATTATTCTTTATATTATGAATATAACTTAATATGAATATTCTGAAACACCCCCTTAAATGTTGACTACTATTAATCTATTGATCTATTCCCTAACCTAGAATATCAGTTGACCGCAACTAGATCAGTTTACATAGTCACATAGTTGCCTTGTGAGTTTTGAGAAGACTTGTAGCTCAGTTTGAGTTTCTGGATGTTACTTTGCTCGCTGAGCTGGAAGGTTAGTTTTCAGACGTTTCGTCAGCTTTTTTTTATTTGAAAAAATTTATTCATGGAATGTACAAAAAAAAACATTTATACACCTACCCAGTCATGCAAGCCGCTCCGGGTTACCCAGGGGGTACGTACACCAACTAAAGGCAAAAACGAAACAAAGAAGAAGAAAAAAGAAAGCAAAGAAAATACCCCGGCAGTTGTCTCCTCGCACAGTCCACGTTGGCCCCCTGACCAGTTGGGGAAGGCGCCAGCTGGGCCCAGTTACCAGATACAAAGAAACAAAGAAACCTACAGCACAGGAACAGGCCCTTTGGCCCTCCAAGCCTGCGCCGATCAAGATCCTCTGTCTAACCTGTCATCTATTTTCTAACGGTCTGTGTCCATTTGCTCCCTGCCCATCCATGTACCTGTCCAAAGATATCTTAAAAGACGCTAATGTGTCTCTATCGACCACCTCCACTGGCAACGCGTTCCAGGCGCCCACCACCTTCAGTGTAAAGAACTTTCCATGCATATCTCCCTTAAACTTTCTTCCTCTCACTTTGAACTCATGACTCCTAGTAATTGAGTCCCCCACTCTGGGAAAAAGCTTTTTGCTATCTACCCTGTCTATACCCCTCATGATTTTGTAGACCTCAATCAGGTCCCCCCTCAATCTCTGTCTTTCTAATGAAAATAATCCTAATCTATTCAACCTCTCTTCATACCTCGCACCCTCCATACCAGGCAACATCCCGGTGAACCTCCTCTGCACCCTCTCCAAAGCATCCACATCCTTTTGGTAATGTGGCGACCAGAACTGTACACAGTGCTCCAAATGTGGCTGAACCAAAGTCCTATACAACTGCAACATGACCTACCAACTCTTGTACTCAATACCCCGCCCAATGAAGGAAAGCATACCATATGCCTTCTTGACCACCCTATTGACCTGCATTGTCACCTTCAGGGAACAATGGGCGTGAACACCCAGATCTCTCTGTTCATCAATTTTCCCAAGGACTTTTCCATTTACTGTATAGTTCACCCTTGAATTTGATCTTCCAAAATGCACACCTCGCATTTGCCTGGATTGAACTCCATCTGCCATTTATCTGCCCAACTCTCCAGTCTACCTATATTCGGCTGTAATTTCTGACAATCCCCTTCACTACTCCACCAATCTTAGTGTCATCAGCAAACTTGCTGATCAGACCACCTACACCTTCCTCCAGATCATTTACACATATCACAAAGAACAGTGGTCCCAGCACAGATCCCTGTGGAACACCACTGGTCACAGGTCTCCAATTTGAGAAACTCCCTTCTACTACTACCCTCTGTCTCCTGTTGCCCAGCCAGTTTTTTATCCATCTAGCTAGCACACCCTGGACCCCATGTGACTTCACTTTCTCCATCAGCCTGCCATGGGGAACCTTATCAAACGCCTTACTGAAGTCCATGTACATGACATCTACAGCCTTTCCCTCCTCAATCAACTTTGTCATGTCCTCAAAGAATTCTATTAAGTTGGTAAGACATGACCTTCCCTGAACAAAACCGTGTTGCCTATCACTGATAAGCCCATTTTCTTCAAATGGGAATAGATCCTATCCCTCAGTATCTTCTCCAGTAGCTTCCCTACCACTGACATCAGGCTCACCATACGATAATTACCTGGATTATCCTTGCTGCCCTTCTTAAACAAGGGGACAACATTAACAAGTCTCCAGTCCTCCGGGACCTAACGCGTGTCTATGGACACTGCAAAGATATATGTTAGGGCCCCATCTATTTCCTCTCTCGCTTCCCTCAGTAACCTGGGATAGATCCCATCCGGACCTGGGGATTTGTCCACCTTAGTGTCTTTTAGGATACCTAACACTTCCTCCTTCCTTATGTCAACTTGACCTAGACTAAGCAACCACTATCCCTAACCTCAACATCCGTCATGTCCCTCTCCTTGGTGAATACCGATGCAAAGTACTCGTTAAGAATGTCACCCATTTTCTGACTCAGCGCATAACTTTCCTTCTTTGTCCTTAAGTGGGCCAATCCTTTCTCTAGTTACCCTCTTGCTCTATATATGAATAAAACGCTTTGGGATTTTCCTTAACGATGTTTACCAGCAATATCTCATGTCCTCTCTGAGCCCTCTTAATCCCTTTTTTCAGATTCGCTCTACATTCCCGATATTCTTGCAAAGATAGGGCCCTTTTTTCTATTCTGGATGAGGGGTTTCATATGGTGGTCTTTCCCCACTGCACCTTGGCCGTGGCTGCCCCAAGCTTTAGCGCGTCCCTCAGCACGTAGTCCTGGACCTTGGAGTGCGCCAGTCTGCAACACTCGGTCGGGGTCAGTTCTTTCAGCTGGCAGACCAGCAAGTTGCAGGCAGACCAAAGAGCGTCTTTCACCGGTCCTCCAGGTGCAGTTGATGTTGGTCTCAGTGTGCGTCCCGGGAAACAGCCCTTAGAGCACGGAGTTCCCTGTCACGGAGCTGCTCGGGACGAACCTCGACAAATACCACTGCATCCCCCTCCAGACCTCCTGCGCCAAGGCACACTCCAGAAGGAGGTGATCGACAGTCTCGTCCCCCCGCCTGCAGCTGCCTCAAGGGCAGCATGCGGTGGCGCAGAGATTCTGGGCATGCATAAAGGATCTCACTGGCAGAGCCCCTCTCACCGCCAGCCAAGCAATGTCCTTGTGCTTGTTTGAAAGTTCTGGCGATGAGGCATTCCGCCAAACGACTTTGGCAGTCTGCGTGGGGAACCACACGACGGGATCCACCCTCTCCTTTTCCCTAAGGGTCCCGAGGATACTACGTGCTGACCACTGCCTGACGGCCTTGTGGTCAAAGATGTTTCCTTTCAAAAATTTCTCCATGAAGGACAGGTGGTACGGGACGGTCCAACTACTCGGAGCGTTCTGTGGCAACGAGGCCAGGCCCATCCTTCGCAACACCGGGGACAGGTAGAACCTCAGTAAGTAGTGACACTCGGTGTTTGCGTACTGAGGATCTACACACAGCTTGATGCACCCGCACACAAAGGTAGCCATCAGGGCAAGGGTGGCATTTGGTACGCCCTTTCCCCCATTTTCCAGGTCTTTGTACATCGTGTCCCTGCGAATCGGTCCATCCTCGACCCCCAAATGAAGTGGAAGATGGCCCAGGTGACCGCAGTGGCGCAGGTCCAGGGAATAGGCCAGGCCTGCGCCACATACAACAGTACCGAAAGCCCCTCGCACCTGACAACCAGGTTCTTACCTGTGATGGAGAGGGACCGGAGCGTCCACCTGCCCAGCTTCTGCTTCAGTTTGGTGATACGCTCCTCCCAAGTCTTAGTGCACGCCCCAGCTCCACCGAACCAAACACCCAGCACCTTCAGGTAGTCTGTCCTGACGGTGAAGGGGATGAAGGAGCGGTCGTCCCAGTTCCCAAAGAACATGACCTCACTCTTACCCCTATTGACTTTGGCACCCGAGGCCAGTTCAAACTGGCCGCAGATGTCCATCAGCCTACTCACCGACCGACGATCGGTGCAGAAGACGGCGACATCGTACATGTACAGGGAGGTCTTGACCTGAAGGCCTCCGTTGCCTGGGATAGTCATGCCCTTCAGGCTCACATCCTTCCTGATGGATGTGGCGAAGGGCTCCGCACAGCACATGAACAAGACAGGAGAGAGCGGGCAGCCCTGCCTGACTCCAGATCTGACAGGAAGACTGTCCGATTCCCACCCGTTGATCGAGACTGTGCTAACGATGTTGGTGTAGAGCAGCCGGTTCCAATTGCGGATGCCCTCCCCGAACCCCAATTTGGAGAGGACGTCCCTCATGTAAGCATGAGAGACCCTGTCGAAGGCCTTCTCCTGGTCCAGGCTGACGAGGCAGGTGTCCACCCGCCTTTCCTGCACATAGGCGATCGTATCCCTGATGAGCGCGAGGCGGTCAGCGATCTTCCTGCCCGGCACAGCACAGGTTTGGTCAGGGTGAATCACTGACTCCAGGACAGACCTGACCCGGTTGGCTGTGACCTTGGCCAGGATTTTGTAGTCCATGTTCAATAATGAAATGGGATGCCAATTCTTAATTTCTTCCCTCTCCCACTTCCTCTTGTAAATGAGGGTGATGATGCCCATCCTCATGGACTTGTACATTTCCCCTGCCCGAAGTGCACTATCGCACACCTCCAGCAGGTCCTGGCCAACCAGGTCCCACAGAGCGGAATACAGCTCGACCGGTAAGCCATCTCTCCCGGGAGTCTCATTCCTCTCCAAGGACCTGAGGGCTCTGGTCAGCTCGTCCAGGGATGTCGGCCGGTCCAGCCACTTCCTCGTGCTGTCGTCTAAGACCTCCGTGATAGACGACAGGAATGACTCGGAGGCCATGTTGTCCATGGGCTTCGCGTCCTACAGTCCAGCATAGAAGGATCTGCTGATCCTCAAAATGTCGGGCCAAGACGACGTCACCGAGCCGTCGTCCTCCTTCAGCCGGCTCAGCACAGAGCTCTCTTTGTGCACCTTCTGAAAGAAGAAACACGAGCACATCTCATCCTGCTCCACGGAGCGGACCCTGGACCGGAAGATTATCCTGGAGGCCTCCGCGGCGAAGAGCAAGGCTTGCTGGCCCCTCACCTCATGGAGGTCGTCCGTGACATCGACCCCCATCAACTGCAGAAGGAGCAGGTTCTGCACCCTTTTCTGGAGTCGCGACAGCTTTCCCCGCCTCTCTCTCGCCTTCCGAACACCCTTGAGGACAAAGAACCTCTTGATGTTCTCCTTCACCATCTCCCACCAGTCGCCCGGAGACTCAAAGAGGGGTTTCAGGATTCTCCAACCAGTGTACTCCCTCTTAAGCTCCTCGACGTTCTCTGGGGTCAACAGAGTCACGTTGAGCTTCCACGTCTCCTTGCCGGCCTGCTGGTCGTCCTGTAAGTGACAGTCGGCCAGCAGGAGGCAGTGGTCAGAGAAGAACACCGGCTTGACGCCGGTGGACCTGACTGAGAACGCCCGTGACACAAACAGGAAGTCTATCCTTGAGCGGATAGACCCGTCTGGCCGCGACCAGGTGTACCTCTGCTGCGCTCCGTCTGCAGGGGTGCTGAAGACGCCGAGCAGCTTGGCGTCCTTCACTGTACCCATCAGGAATCTGGACGTGACGTCCAGTTGACTCCCCCCACCCACTGTCCCCACGCCGGATCTTCCATCTGCATCGATGATGCAGTTGAAGTCTCCGCCTAGGATGACCGACCTGGATGTAGCCAGCAGGGGTGGAAGCTGCTTCAGGACAGCCAACTGCTCACTCCGTACTGCTGGGGCGTACACGTTGATGAGCCTCAGGGGAGCGTTGCTGTAGGTGACATCAGCCACTAGGAGGCGCCCCCCCCACCACCTCCTGAACTTGAGAGATGGTGAAATTGCGCCCCGCAGCAGAATAGCCAGGCCCGAGGAGCGACAGTCGTTAACCCCCGAACAGATCGAAGGCCCACAGGTCCAGGCACGGGACCATTTCCCGTACCTGCTGAGGTGCGGTATCCCGCACTCCTGCAGAAACAGGAGGTCCGCCTTGACGGTGGTCAGGTAGGCCAACGTGGACACACATCTTGCGGTGGACTTGACGCTGTGCACATTAATGCTTGCAACCCGTACCCCCATTGTGGGCATTGACGGCAATACCCTCCCCAAGTCCAAGGTCCAGCCCCTCCATCTGTCCCTTCATGTCCATTGCCCGGGCTAACTGCTGGCTGCTCTCCGGGCTCAGAAAACCGTCCGTGCTGCCTTCTGGGTGGCATCCCCCCATCAGGGGTATGGAGGCATGAGAGTCCGGCTCTGGGTCAGGCTAGGGACACGCTGTTTCCTCCTTCCCGCCTGAAAGTTCCAGGGGGCCCTCCAGGGCCCCAGCGGGGCGTGGCTGGGTGTTGGACGGAGCCTCAGGACGCCTCCAATGACCTGGAATCGGGGTGCTGCTTTCCTTCTCCCTTGAGATCTTTAGCTTCTGCTTTGGGCGGGCCTCCTCCAAATCTCCCTCGTCAGAGGAGCTCTTATAGCCCCCCCTGTAGCTGCCTCTTCCTGCCTGATGGTTGCGGTGCCTGGTCCCGCCGGCGCACCTTCCTCCTCGCTTTCCGGACCGTCGTCCACTCCCCGGGTCACCTGTCACCTCCTCCATCGACTCCGGGTTGTCGGCGGGGAGCGGAATCTGTAGGGGCGCTTTGCTGGCCTCGGGTCCATCCTGCAGGGCTGGACCCTCCTGCACGACCTGGCCCTCCTGCACATTTTGGGTGGTCCTTGCAGGGCCCTGGTGCCTTCTTTTCCTCCGGGGGGGCTTGCCCCGCATTGCCCCTGCTGGCGACCTGGGCGTAGGTGGTCCCACGCCGTG